>NW_022145576.1:425000-575000 GCF_000002235.5 Strongylocentrotus purpuratus | reverse complement strand
CTTTTTCTGTTGCTTTATTATTTTTTTATGCTTAAATAACGCTGTTTATGTCTGTTTGTTTCCTTGTTGATTTTGTTCTGGGGGGGGGGGGAGGGGGAGGGGGTAACTGAATTTGGATCCGTCCATTTGAGACACAATTTTAAGGGCCGTTAGAGGATTTTTTTTTTCCGTGTGCGGTCAACTAAGAAAAGACCGTTTGCAATAATAATGATATTAGAGTGAAACTCGTATAGATTCACCTGAAGTGTCTGAATTGATCATGCTTTTTCTTCATCAAAGTGCTTGACTGAACATGATGACCTACTATTTAAATCATAATATAGTAGATACAATAGAATAAGACAATTATGGTATTAAATTTTCATTACATGATATCATCAACTTTTTAAAGCATAAATGTAAATGTATATGGATGTCAGTTTACTTTCTGCCAAATGAATAAGGGTCAAAAAGTAATGACTGAAATACCAAAGAAATTCAATTAAATACAATCGAGAAATACATCTGAGTAAAGAGCAATTTCAATACTGCAGTGCTGATAAGAAAAAAATCACGTTCGGATTATCTCAAAAGCATAATAAGAAAAAAAGGCCTAGTGAAATGGCTGTAAAATGTTGTGTTTTTTTTTAGGTCACCATTGCAAATGTGTCATAAAAAAAGACAGCTTCCTTATAAAACATTAAGTGATAACAAATAGAGATCATGTCAATTTTCAACACACTTTTAAATTCATGTCAAATTCATATTGCCTCAGGAATAGATTTATGGTAGTGCACCTAAATATATTTGTTTGAATAATAAATTAATTCACTGTTCTCTTTAAACATGATCTTCTACAAGCTCAAAATCATTTCATGTCATGAATAGGAAAATACAAAATTTACTGTAACTGGTTGATCTACTGAGTATCATGATGACGGTTGTCCATGTCGACTAGGGTGCATACCCTATTAATTATTACTATTTGCTATCATTATTATTACTGTTACTACTACTACTACTTCTACTACTACTTCTTCTTCTACTTCATCTACTTCTATTACTTCTATTAATACTAATAATAATATTACTATATTACAAGTACATATACAAGTACGAGATAAAATTCTGTGGCCTTTTCACTTTTTTCTCTATCTTGCTATTTAATTTTTTACTATATACACTGTTGCTCATGAATTTGGAATATTATTTTTTTTACCCCAATTTATGGAATTATTTTGACAATGATTTATTCCTAATAGATCTAGATTATAGTATACATTCTCAGATTTTATTGAATAATAATTTGCCAGTGTTTGTTTTGCGTGACTGCTAAAGTATAAGTATGCTAATATGCTTATCAACTAGGGGACCTACACCCTTAAGTCATAAATGACAGTAATGAGGATTAATGCCCCACAAATGAGGCACTAATATAGCACATCGACACAGTTTTGATCCTGGAACTGCCCCCTACCCTAGCCCCCGCTGCGTACAGTCATGGTTCAGTGGCAAAGCAATGGCCTCGTAACTGTGAGGCCCCAGGATCAAAACCCAGGATAAAAACTATTACCACCCTATATACCCTGGCCTACTAATTTATTACCTCATTCATTATGTATGTTTATCATATGTGTATGTTTATCACTGTCCTGTAATATGTTATTTATATGTTTGTATTGTGTTACTCTGTAACCAGTGGAAATTAAATTTCCTGATAGGCTTATGGATAATAAATAAATGATACTTATTACACAAACTGCGCCTATACGTACTGCTATTCACTGGCGTACTGATTGGGGGGGGGGGCATAACATTAAAACGTGGTTTATTTTAAATTTGATACCAGTGATTTACGAATTTTCCTGAAATGACACGATTTTCCGGGGTTTTCCTCACTTTACGCAAACTATACTTTTTCGCCCCCCCCCCTAGTTTGTGCGGATTACGTCACTGTTGCTCCTGCTATTACTTCTCATAAATGTGTTACTGTAAAAGTGTGGACAGTACCAATGCTACGTTTCATTACTTAACAGTCTTCTAATTTCTTATCTCATGATATCTCACTTATCCATTTCACTATTGTACATGCATAAGATACACTTGCCTTGACATCACATTCAAATCAGAGGTTTACAAATCTGTATGATATTGACAGTAGACTTTCGTGGAAAACGATATCATCCCAAGTAAGCTTTGTCCATTCTCAATGACTCAATGACAAGGCTTAGATTAACAAAGAATGCGAAATATATATATTTTTTTTAAATTCCCCCCCCCCCCCTTCCACAGGGTTCTTTATTTTCAAAACAAATTTCATCATATACAGAACATCCATATATCATATACAAATAATTAAAGAAATAATTTCCATACATAATGGCTTGACACAGATAATAATCATCACGGCCAAAAACTTTTGTGGCAGATAAAAACAAACATTTAAGATTGTGTCATCGTAACAGAGAGAAAATCATAATTTTTTCTAGCAAATGAGCCTTTTTTTTAGGCTGAGTTTACATTTTTACTATTTCTGCGCAATTGCACAAAGTAATGCGAATAAGCTTTTGACCTTTGTGCGTATAAGGCTTTTCACCCACACTGAATAATGCAGCCCAAACTGGGATGTTGACAATACTCTTTGAAATGGCTGCCACGCGCTCAGTCATCCATGGCATCAGCGTTATGAGTAAGGTTTCATTACACGGAATATTAGTTATTGGATGTTTGATACGAATTACAATTCAATGTCATACAGGTGTTTAACTGTAAATGGGAATCCATCTATTAAAGTGGGATATACTTTTGTCATTCGAACTGTATGCGTCAATGATAACTTCCAAACAATCTTAAGACTACATCTTCCCTCGTCCCTCTCTCTCTCTCTCTCTCCCCTCTCTCTCTCTCTCTCTCTCTCTTTCTCTCTCTCGCTCTCTCTCTCTCTCTCCTTCTTTTGATCAGGCTGTTGTGCTGAAGTGCCTTCCACACCCACATATACAAGAAGAGAATTGGATGGGTTTGCCATTTGCAAGTGGACTTTAAACGGAGGCGTTATGGAAATTGTTTGTTGAACGCAGGGGGGGGGGGGAGGAATTAACAATAGTAATATTATATTACTATACACATAGATGTTCTATTCAGATCGTGTTTGGTTTGGACGCAGCGCACACACACGACCCCCGGAAAGATTCAAATGTGTAAGGGCGTGACGCATATACGAGGGGAATACCACGTTGGCGTAAATTTGGTGATCTAGTATTTTACAGCCTGCTTTTTGGCATTACAATATTAACTGATATGCTATTTGTTTGTCAGTATGAAATCATATGTTTGTAAAACATACATGTACATCTAAAATAAGCATTTTAATCTACTTTTTGCCAAAATTAATGACTAAGGGTCGAAAAATAAAGACTGAAATACCCCCAAATTAATTACAAAACACTTTCAGGAAATAAATATTGGTTTATGAGCAATTTCAATACCTAATCTGTTAATGGGAATCAATCTAAGTTGGTTATACTTTTGTCATACGAACTGTATGCGTAAATGATAACTTCCAAACAATCTTAAGACTACATCTTCCCTCGTCCCTCTCTCTCTCTCTCTCTCTCTCTCTCTCTCTCTTTTGATCAGGCTGCCATGATTAAAGGCTACTCAACAGCACGAGAGCGACATGTTTGATGGATTGGTGTAAGGGTCGGATTTAAAAAAATGAACTAACTATACATGCACGTAAATGATATCGTTCAAACAATCTCAATACCTAAATCATGTGTACATTCCCGTCTCCTCTCAAGCTCTCTCTCTCTCTCTCTCTCTCTTTTTTTTTCTCTCTCTCTCTCTCTTTCTCTTTCTCTCTCTCTGTCTTTCTCTTTCGCACACCACGCATCCTCGCGAATGAGCCAATTACCACCTGCGCATGGGCAGATACAAAGGTAATTTTGTACTATTGAACGTAAACTCACTGAGATGAATACTGGATTAATGCTCATGAAAGTTATGAAATCATCATGCGACAACGTTACATATCTAACATTCTTCGATGATAACACAGGTTTGGTGGAATTGTATTTCTCAATTAAGAGGGCAAATAAAAGGTAGGCCTATCAATTAATTAAAAGCACCTCCGTGATTTTGGCAGTTATCATTCTAAAGTGCAACTTCTTAAATTACAAGTATTAGCCTTGACATCCGGTGTCTCACAAACAACTTGAAGATATTAGCTTCAAACATGATTATAGTCTGTATCACCATATAAAGACGACCTAATAAGATTTTAGTGGTAAGTACATGGTCCAATGTCAAAAGTCATAGAGGTCAATTTGAAAACAAAGGTATTAGCCCTCACTGTTATCACAATAATCAAGAAATTCTTGAGGTGTGAGCTTCAAACGGGGTGATCACTATAGGTAGACGATCCAGAGTCTCAAGTAAACTATTGCGAAGGCTTTTTTGACCGTCGTCCAGCGACAGTAAACTGTTTACAATTTTAATTTCTTCAAAAGAATGCATGACTGAATTTTGAAGAAAAAAACTTAATAGGAATCATTCTCAATCACGGGGAAATTTGTAGTTGTCGTATGCGTTTGGGTGTAGCACCCCCCCCCCCCCCACAAAAACAAAAACAAATACCCTCTGGTTTACATATTCGACTTCTTCTAAAAATAAAATGCATTGCCAGATTTTTAACCAAACTTGGAAGGAATCATTATTAGGCAAGGGAGATCTAAGGGTGTTCAACAAGGGTATGTTCCTTTCCACGGGGAGGGGCTGTGGGCAGCACACCCCTCATTGATAGTACTTGAACATTTTCTATTTCTTCTTGAAAGCCCATGGCTGGATTTCATCCAGAATTTAAGAGAATCACCTGAATATAAGGGAGATCTAAAGTTGTTCAAATGGGGTATGTACCCCCCCCCCCCCCAAGGGGGCTTGGGAGCAGCCTTAAATATCCACCATGCAAACAGCGATTCGAGCACGGCAAGCTTTAAAATATGTGCATGCTCGACTCTTGAAAACTGTCAAAAAATTGTAGACACTGTTCCATTTCAATGAAGGATATCTCTTCAAAAAGCCTGGTTATCATCATTTATTATTTCATATTCCGATAGATCATGAAGTGTAGATATGATTTCATTCAAAATTTTGGTATGGATTCTGGCTGAACATTGTAGGAATCTATGTGAAGAAGAAGACCTAACTTCATACCTGCGCCTGCAGGGTACTTGGGAGCAGCACCCTTGAATTGGCCGTACTGTTTCAATAAATGTCCCTGGTGCAAAGGGGATGGGAGTTATGTCCCTTATTGCGAGCCCCTTACTGGGTGTACAACCCCTCCCTATCCCACCCCACCCCACCCCCCCCTCTTGTTTGCATTTTTGTTTACTTCGTCTAAAAACTAGGTAGGAGTCATCCTTTGGCAAGGGAGATATAAGGTCGTTCAAATGGGGGTACATATTACATTTAAGTTCCTTAGTGGCAGTAATTCCACACTGAGTTCTTTTTAATAATCCATGGGTGAATTCAAACTTAAATTAGTAGGAATCACCTACAAGAAAGGGAGATATAAAGTTGTTCAAATGAGGTATATGCCCTCCAGGGGCTTGGGGGCAGTCTTCAATATCCACAATCCAAACAGCAGTGCGAGCATGGCAAAATTAACTACTACTACTACTACTGCTACAACTACACTGTTAGAAAAAAATTAATGAAGTTGTTTAAAATTTTAAACAATCCCGAGTTAACCGGTGAATCGCTCAACTGTTGTTTAAAAATTAAACAAATTAAGGTTGTTTACATTTTGAACACTTAGTTGTTTAAAAATTAGGAAACCGTTGTTTAGTAATAAAATTGCACAACTCGGTTGTTTAAAGCAAGTTGTTTAAATTTTAAACAATAATGTTTAAATTACTAAGCAACTGTTGTTTATTCAGTATTACTGCACAACTGGGTTGTTTAAAAGGAGTTGCTTAACTTTCAAACAGAACTGTTTAATGGTTATTATCTGGTTGTTTGAATTTGTGAAATGACCTACTGGAACCACTCCTGCAATAATCACAACGATTTATACACTGTAACATGCAGAGCTTGTTGCCAATTTACTTCAACATTTGTTCATCATATTCATGGCAGTGACAGACAACATTATTATTTGTCTCTATAACTTCACCTAAACCCCATCGGCGAAGCCGAGAAGAACCAAGTCGTCGCCTTGCCCCGTGTTCCGCGATTTCGTCTGCACTGCACTGCACACTAGCACTGCATGCTTGCATGTATTATGTACGTACTTTGTGCATATCGCATGTGTGTGCGCGAATTGCAATCGCGTATCGAGAAAATATCAACGACGCCCCCGGGACTTTTTAAACAACTCTGTTTAATTAAATCTTCTTTTTTTTTAATAGATAGTTGTTTAAGCCAATCGAGCACTGATTTTTCGATTTTGAATAACGTTGTTTACTTTTTTAAACAACATTCTTTTAAACAGTGATATTTTAAACACCGTTCTAACAGTGTACTGACTAGTTACTCCTACTATTACTTCTCAAAATACTACTACTACTATATTTTTTTTCCGAAACAAATTAATTATGCGAAGCAAGATATACTAGGTAGTTTTAAAAATAAAACAATGTGGGCTATTCAGATGGACTATTCTCATTTTTGTGCTGCTTAATTGCACTTTTAGTTGACCGTATTCCATTATTGTCGTTACTGTATAAATATGGACATTACCAATGCTATGTTTCAATATTTAATGTAGGCCCCCTACTATATAGATATTATATGATAGATTGTTTATTTTACAAAAACGTGCGATACGAAATATGTCTCATGCACCTTACCTTGCCCATACCAACCCTTTATTTATTGAATCAGGTGTTTTGAAATTTCATGATATGTATGTATTTCAGGTACTTATATTTATGTACTTATGTAACAATCACCTCTTGCCAGACTAGATTAAAACATTCTTTCAGTTCAATAATGAATATCATGGATACAATACAAGAAATGCTAATGATTTTCATTTACCCAAACCGAGGCTCTCATCTTTTAAAAACTCAATATTATTTCAAGGACCCCAAATCTGGAACTCTCTTTCTTCAGATATTAAACAAGCAGTTTAGTTAAATGTTTTTAAGTCAAAATCTAGGCACTTTATTTTAGACAGGTATCCACCAAGTTTGTTTGTTTAAATGTATAGGCATACCCCCCCCCTTTATGTTGTTGTAAGTGATTTGTTATTTTTGTAGCGTCCTTAATGTATTATGTTACAGGGTCAGCTAATCACAAGGCTTGTTCCTTTCTTGCTGTCCCTCTCATACTTAATCCAAATGTATACTTTGTTAATCATTTTTCTTGTGAATTTTACCCTTTGTATCATGTTGATTTATGAATGTTTGCATGTGTTTTCTGGATTTTTATGAGCAAATAAATTGAAATTGAAATTGAAATTGAAATTGATTATTTTCTTCCAGATCGTGGCTTGTTCCTGTGACTGAGTCAATTGATTTGCCAAGATGCCTGTATCACTAAGTGAGTGGAGGGTCCGAATCGGAACATTCGTTCATTGGATTAGGGAGTATGAGGTTCAGGAGAGGAGAGAAAGATTGCTTAAAGAAAGGATTCGAAGACTGAAGGTTCTTTGCGAGAGACTCAAAGCGAAAAGGGGTGATTCTGGAGAAGAGTCTGAAAATGACAAAATCAGACAAGATGGCCCTGATCCCAAGGGATGTCCTCATACAATTTCGAACATCCGGTCGTCAGGATACTCATCAGATATCAAAGATTTATTAACTTCCTGTGATCAGTGCATACAGGAATTATTAACGGCAAGTGATAATCATATAAAGGAGATACTCACCCCTTCTGAAACATGTATTAAACAATTGCTGACACCAACTGATTCAAACATTAGACATCTGCTCTCTCTAACAAATTGTTGTAGGAAGGACCAACATACACCATGTGACTCTCATGTTGAAGATCTTACCATGCTTACACCAAACTATTCAAATATCAGGGATCTGATTATAAATTCTGATTCATGCTTCCGAGGGAAACATATGTCAGCTGATGCTTGTAAAGATGATATGCTATCTGATTCTGACGTCAAAGATTTACTAACACCAAGAGACTTCGCCATCATTGATATACTTCAGCCAAAAGATTATAGCATCAACAGGTCACTTACACCTATAGATTCCTACATCCGGGAGTTATTATCAGTAAATACTCACATCCAGGAAATATTTACTCCAAGAGATTCGTACACAAGTGAGTCACTTACAACAGGAGATTTCTACACAAATCTGTTATCAACACTAAGAGATTCTTACATCAAGGAGTTACTAACTCCAGGAGATTCCTACACCAATGAGTCACTTACACCTAGACGTCCTTGCATCAAGGAGTCACTTACACCTAGAGATTCTTGCATCAAGGAGTTACTTACACCTAGAGATTCTTGCATCAAGGAGTTACTTACACCTAGAGATTCTTGCATCCGGGAGTTACTTACACCTAGAGATTCTTGCATCAAGGAGTTACTTACACCTAGAGATTCTTGCATCCGGGAGTTACTTACACCTCGAGATCCTTGCATCAAGGAGTTACTTACACCTAGAGATTCTTGCATCAAGGAGTTACTTACACCTAAAGATTCTTGCATCTGGGAGTTACTTACACCTAGAGATTCTTGCATCCGGGAGTTACTTACACCTAGAGATTCTTGCATCAAGGAGTTACTTACACCTAGAGATTCTTGCATCCGGGAGTTACTTACACCTAGAGATTCTTGCATTCGGGAGTTATTATCAGTAAATTCTCACACCAATGAGTCACTTTCACCTGGAGATGACCACATCCAGGAAATGTTTACTCCAAGTGATTCCTACACAAGTGAGTCACTTACAACAGGGGATTCTTACATCCAGGAGTTACTAACCCAAAGAGATTCCTACACTTGTGGGATATTATCACCAAAAGACTTCTACATCCTACAGATATTCACACCAGGAGATTCCCACACTGATGAGTCACTTAAACCAATGGACTCCAACACCAACGAGTCACTTACACCAGTAGGTTACAACACCAATGTGACACTTACACCAATAGATTTCAACACCAATGTTTCACTTTCACTTACATCAGGAGAATGCTACACCAATGAGTCACTTACACGAGGATACTCCCTCAACCACGACTTCCTTTCACCTAGAGATTCTTACATCCGAGAGTTATTGACACCTAGAGATTCCTACACCATTGAACCACTTACACAAGGAGACTCCTATATCCAGGATTTACTTACACCAAGAAATTCCTACACCAATGATTCATTTACACCAGGACATTCCCACACCAAGAAGTCACCAACGCCAGGGGACTCCCACATTCAGGAGTTGCTTACACCAGGAGATTCCCACACTGACGAGTTACTGACGCCGACAGAATCCTACGCTAATGAGTCACTTACACAAGGAGACCCCTACAACCATGACTTCCTTTCACTAAGAGATTCTTACATCCAAGGGTTATTGACACCAAGAGATTCCTACACTAATAATTCACTTACACCAGGATATTCCCACACCAAGAAGTCACCTACGCCAGGGGACTCCTACATCCAGGAGGTATTTACACCAAGAGATTCCCACACTAACGAGTTACTGACGCCAACAAATTACTACGCTAATGAGCTACTTACACCAGGAGACTCCTACATCCAGGAGCTTCTTACACCAGGGGATTCCTACACCAATGATTCATTTCCACCGGGACATTCTTTCGCCTATACGTCACTTACGCATGGAGACTCCTATATCCAGGAGTTACTTACACCGAGAGATTCCTACACCAATGATTCATTTCATCCGGGACATTCCTTCGCCTATACGTCACTTGCGCGAGGAGACTCATATATCAAGGAGTTACTTACACCGAGAGATTCCTACACCAATGATTCACTTACACCAGGACATTCCCACACCAAGAAGTCACCTACGTCAGGGGACTCCTATATCCAGGAGTTAGTCACATCAAGAGATTCCTACACTAACAAATCACTGACGCCAACAAAATCCTACGCTAATGATCCACTTACACCAGAAGATTCCTACACCAATGAGTCACTTACACCAGGTCATTCCTTCACCAATACGTCACTTACGCAAGGAGACTCCTACATCCACGAGTTATTAGCACCAAGAGATTCCTACACTAACAAATTACTGACGCCAACAGAATCCTACGCCAATGATCCACTTACACCAGAAGACTCCTACATCCAGGAGTTACTAACACCAATAGATTCTTTCGCCAATGAACCACTTACACCAGGACATTCCTACACCAATAAGTCACTTACTGGCGTTGAGCTTGAATCACCTAGGCAAGGGGATAAACAAATTTCACCTACATCTAGCTTAGACAGTGATGCCTTACAACATGGACCCTCAGGTGGAAAGGTAAGCATGTTTCCTGATCGTTTGTGTCCACTACTTTTATCGATATTCTTTTTAATTCTAATTGAACTGACATTGGATAAAAAACAAGCAATGTGCAGATACATGCAAAGGTAATCTAAACCATGACATTTTATGCACCGCGACGATTGCTCGTCGGTAAAGTTAAATATTCTAGTCAGCGCCCTGGTAAGAAAGTCAAGGAATTTATAGCACTAAAAGAAGTCCTTCAAAACTGATATCCTAAGAACCATCAGCGACCCAAACCGTAACCCCGAAGTTTTAAAGACATATAATATCGGGCTCTCATGAGGAATTTGACACCATTTGGGTGCTTACCCAATATCGGGTGTTGTCACCAGGATTAGCCTTCAGTTTTATGACCAACAGGCTTTATGCAATGCTTCCTTTTTCCCCCATATGGTATTTTCATTTTTCATATTTTCATTACCCGAAGACTCTCCGAGAGACGAGGGGGTCAGCATTTCTTGATTGACCTACACATTTGCTGTGTGCAGGTTGAGGGTATTTTCACGAAGTCTGCTACGATTTCAGTGAATTATGAACCTCCGCACATGAAAAGTGACGACCCATTCCCTTTAAAAAGTTTGAACCCCGTGTAAAAACTTAACCGGAGCAAATATCTGATAACTAAAATTGCTCCGCTGTCTGCCCTTTTTATTATGTCCTACTTTATTTGGCCATGCAACGTTCATACTTAACCCATGCCTTGTATACTTTATTTTCTATAGATTATTGGGATAATTGGAATATCATTTAATTTGCAGGAGATGGCAAACACATCATCAAGATCATCATGCCACAAAATGGATAGCTTGAAAGGAACAGTTGATGTGATGTTATCACAGCAGCCGTACCTGACTGAGTTACTGCTTGTTAAAGCGGGGGATGTGGAGCTCAATCCTGGCCCTCTTCACGGGTAATACACTTTAAACTAAATGAATTAGCACATACACCATGTACACAGCAAAACATGCACACTCACCTCGCAAAATATATATATATACGGCAAATCTTCTCATATGGGTTTCATAGGGTTTCCTTTCCAGCTGATCTAGCTCATTTGTTGACCACTTTGGGGCCTCCCCCTGGCCACACCCACCAGCTAGGTTGACCCCCCCCCCTGGCTCCTGGACTTTAACGGGCCGCCACCGTGTTCACCGATCGCTCGACGACCAGCCGTGTGCCCTCAACGTGTTCCACTGTCCGCACGAAATTTACCACGTTGGTAGGCTTAGCCGGTGCCATTAGAAAAAACAGCTACTACTTATGGGTCAATAATTGTCTATAACCATTTGATCCTTGCCCTTTTTTGCTATTAGGGTGATTATACCTTGTCTCTGTGATGTGGACAGTTTTCCTCTTCTTAAACTGAAATGAAGGGTGTCTACGAGCAACGGTCCCAGTATGTCCCAAAATGTACCATTGCCGGGTGATTTGTTTTTTAGCCATGGCTAAAAAAGAAGACGTACTTTCTGCAAGGGATAATTCTTTTTTTCGCATAAATCATGTTGGTTGGGGGATAATTTTGGTGTGTAATTTTGCTCCAAACACTTACAATTACTAAAAACTCTTGGTTCTTCTGCTTTGTATAAGTCTGACTAGAAGTTTTTGATATGCGTGTTTACTTTTAAAGTGTGAGTTAGAATTTCATCTCCTCTTTTCAACCTGTAAATGGTTGATCGAGCTTTGTTTGCCTTTTCCAGGCTTAAAAAGAAATTACTCTTTTTCTTTCCGTACTCGACCCAGTTGGCCCGGGACCGAACTATTACGCCATGAGTAATACGATCCAAGTGTGTTTCGTAATCTAACTTAACCTTTTTATATTCATCAACATGTCTTTCTCAGATTGTATCGTCCAAAACTTAAAGACGCTGTTAATTCGTTTTTAATCCCCTTGTCTGCCTTCTTAAAATTCTAGCTTTGCTTTATTTTCTAGAGAACAAGCGGATGTTATACTGCAAAAATTCCCATCTCATACGTATATCACCAAATCGAAGTGATTCGGTTATCCAATGATCTACATTTTCCGACATTTTCGCAAAAAATCGCTCCATGGCGGAGGCATCATTTTCGACTGCGCTCAGTCGAAGATCCATCTAGTTTACTTTATGTTGGGATATAAAAATAAACGAAATGAAATGTATATGAAAGTATTATTTTCTTGAATTCATGGATTTTAATCTACTTTCTCTTCATTTTTTTATTTTCAGATCGATGGATAGTGTACTGCAGGACATTGAACTCATACGGCTTGCTGAAGAAGTTCCAGGCGACTGCTACTCTACATTGTGCAATGGTCTTGGGTTCAGCTTATCGCAGAGCCAAAATGTATTGACCAAACATCATTTGAACCTCCCAGGAGCTTTGATCGAATTATTCAACAGATGGAAAGTCAGAGATGGCACCAATTGTAGAGCACTTCTTGGAGAAATTCTTAAAAACGCTGTTATGGATGACCTTCAGACAAAATTATTGGAAGGTGACTTTGTCATTGTACTTGTTATGTCTTTTTTGTTACATGAATGCCGTCATTTCATGCGCAATCACAGATATGATAACGATAAACATTGTGATACACATAAAATGGACAGTGAGAAATAGATACGAAAGCGTGAATAATTTTTATTCGCGTTAAAACACAAGATATCAAATAAAACCTAAAAAGAAGAAGTATTACCAGCCAAAAAAAAATCATTTCTTAAGCGTGCAAATCATGTCCACTTAAAACTACTTTACTTTATGTGCGAAGTAACAACATGGAAGAAAATGGAAAGGTTCAGAATTTTATCCCAGGTTTTCGTATTATTGAAATAATTTTCAGACTTACACTGTACATGTATGCTCGACCCCTCCACCCTGCCAGAGAAATATACTGCTTTAAATATGGTACCTGGACAGTATTTACAACATTAATTAACAAAACATTAATCATTCTTTTATCTATGTAATTTATTTTCCATTCTTAAGGTGAATATCTTACACCTGGAACCTCACTGTCTGGTAAGTGACATAAGTGTACATTACACATTTTACACAAAAGATCATTCGTTCATCAGGGGACTATCATTTCTTATAAATAAAAAAATAATTGAAAAAATTGCAGCTATACTGAATTTTCAAAGTAATTTCAGAACAAGCTAGGTTTGGGTTAGATAAATATTATATATTTCAATGGGAACATTAGTTAAGAAACTCTGTTCTCTCATTCTCTGTTCATATAAAGCATGAAATTGGGTTAGGGTGGACTTTCTTTTTAAAGCAAGCTCTTTGGACGTATTACTGGACAAATGTGAAATTTACTTGGTTGCGTTGTGTATCTGTTACTATTAAGAGCATTGATCAAAGATATGTAAATCATGTATTCGTAATATATCTACAACGTACCGTCGAAGACTGACAGTATTTGCATGTTCGACCCACATCATTTCATTTCCAATAAGTTGTGTTTCAGGATGGGCTGCAACCCTGTAGATATTTGATATGTCCCTATATTCACCACCCAAAGATGTCAGTTGCCCTTCTAGACGAGTGAGGCATAATATATCTTTGTCCTTATTTGTAACATCTGTTGAAATAGAAATTTCGTTCAATTTACATAATTTTGTTTAAATCTTCATTCAGATCCGATTATGACTGAGGCACAGGTTCTCAAGTGTGGAGAAGACTTGAAGACATTCTATCGCGAACAACTGTGCAAAATCAAACCTGACCCGCTTGATTTCAATATCACCTGTGGATTCGAGCAGATTTACACGAACTTAACGCTGCTCAGGAACGAAGTGGGAACAAAGAAAACCAAAACACCACTGGATTATACTGATCTTCTTGCTACAAAGATTAACGGGGTACTTCCTAAACGTCTTCTGGTTGAAGGTGAAGGTGGTGTTGGTAAAACGACCTTCTGTTCGAAGATTGCATGGGATTGGCTTAATGGATCTCCAGAGTTTCAGCACTTCAGTTGGGTTCTGGTTATACCCCTGCGCGGCGTTGTCAAGGGTCAGACAATTGGTGATATTATGAAAAACTATCTCTCCGACAGTAATGCTGCAAACCCTAAACAGATCGATGATTACATATTGTCTCAACCTACTAAGGTTCTGATTGTACTTGATGGACTTGATGAGTACGATGGGGACCTCTCTGCCGAAGAAAGCTCAGATATTTCTCAGATTCTACGATTGGAGAAATTCAAGGAATGCACTGTTCTGGTGACAACAAGAACGTGGAAGGCGGATAAGATCAAATCCAACAAAGAATTGAGTAAGGTGTATGCTTTCATCGCAGTAGAAGGATTTAGTGCTGAAAATGTCTTGACATACATCAGCAAGTACTTCGTGAACGATAAAAACGCGGGATCAGAACTATGTCGGTTTATTGAAGTGAATGATGTAATCAAGGAGAACATGGCACCCTTCCCAATTTACGTAGCAATGCTATGCATCTTATGGGAAAATTGTGACAGTGAGAAACGAGAAACCATACGCAGACTGAAGACATTTTCTCAATTATTTGAACAAATGATCCTGTTTTTAAGTGACCATTATGTGTCAAAAGGTGCCAAAGTGTTATATGAAGCCTCATTGGACAAGGAAAGGGAAAATATAAAGCTTTGTTTGCAAAGAATAGGATCGATTGCCTTCTCAGGACTCCTGAAAAAGAAATTGGTTTTTAAAGAGGAGGACTTCAGCTCGTGTAAGGAAGCCATGGAGACATGTTGCAGAATCGGACTTCTAAGTAGGGAAAATCAAAATATATCCAGATGGAAAAGGACTTTGAATGCTTCACAGTCTGTAACCACAAATGTCTTCTTTCCTCACAAATTGTTTCAAGAATATATTGCGTCTGTTTATCTTGCCTCTTTATATGACACGAATCGCGTAGAGTACAGTAGGTCGATGGGTGAAGCACTGAGCAAGAACCCACAAGAATTCCGTTACCTCTTGTATTTCACCGCTGCCATGGGAAAAGAGTTGGGGCTTGATATTGTCAAGAGAATACAACAGAATGACTTCCTAAATGTACAACAAGGAGATAGAAACAATGAATTTCTAATAGATGTCACTTTTGAAGCACTTGACATTGACACGGCGAAAGCAGTAGGACTACAGATATTTGCAGACGAGAAAATGTTGATCATCGATAAAGACATGCCTGCTCACACAGTGTCTGGTTATCTATTCATCATGGAACAGCATGGAATGGTTTGTTATAGCAGTCCCGTAACTAGGATTTCAGTGTGTGGGAGGGGGGGGGGGGTAGTGCATACCTTATATGAAACGGACGAGGTCGCAAAGCTCCCTAGCGGGGGAGTGTCAGGAAGGAGGTATAGGAACAAATTTAGATCTTTTTTTATGTGTGTGTGTGTCTGTAAAAAAGTTTTAAGTACAAATTTGAACATCAAAAATAGTATAACTTATAACTGTGTCCTACCTATAGATGTTGTTTGCACTGTTGCATTGATTCCTTTATCAATATCACAATGGGCATCATCCTCCTTGGTAAACGTATGCATGCTACAAACCAGATGCAGTACTTGTACAGTATGGTACAGTACATACGAAGTGGTTAACCGTTCCACTTGTAATTACTTCCCATCAGCAGTAGATAACAGGTGCGGCGCGGGCCGGAACTGGCCGCGGATGGGGTATTTTCCAGGTGTCCTGATTCGGCCCATCAATCCATCAATTCATAATCAGTGTTTTGTTTTTCTTTGTTTATAGAGCGGACCTCTTATCACTAGCAGCGAGAGGAAATGCGCATGCAGCCTCTTTAGTTATGGCCCTGTATAGTATCATTTATAAACTGCACATGAGGATCCTAGGCCGCTGATTGGTTAAAACAGCAGACACGAAAATATCACTACTGACTGCTGGGCAGTAAATGTATAGCGGAAAAAAATACCTTTAGTTCAAAGATGCAATCGTGTGTGTGGAGTCAACAGTATATTAGCACAATGGAAAACGCGCAGTTTGTTTAGACGAGTAAATCTTCCTTCAAATAAATATCCTCTCTCTCACATGGTTTACCCGCAAGCCTACTGTATAAATAAATACATTTCGATAGGCATATTTTGCTATAATATCTCTTTTTGAGATTTGAAAAATCAATTCAATTCAATTTTATTCGTATTTTTTTCATTTCCAACAGAAAGATAAACAAAGGCATTACAGATAGTATACAGAAATTATGTACAAATATATACATGTAGGCTCGACTGAAACAAACATGGATATTATACATATCAACACAATCAAATACATAACGTTACATGTACAACCAGGTAAACACATATTGCGGTAGTTCTTCATCAGTTATTAATTGTTGGATGGGAACCATTACTTTCATAATTTAAGACTATGTAACCTTTCCCGCACTTGGTCTTTATAGGAAGCACCCAGGTATATCCATCCTTGCACAAACCTATATCTGTTTTATGTTGCAAGCAACGGTATTAATGTGCTTCTTTGAAAAGATGATGTAATTCAATATAGAAGTGTTACATTAACGTTAACTTGGTAGACATCTACTGCCAGTTTGACGTCGATGAACTATAGCCTGAGAGAGATTTTGACATGTATACTGAAACTAGAAAACTAATTTTGACAATTCAAGTAATGGTTTCATATATATATATATTAAATATTCCCATGCCTGTATAACGAGTCAGGATCATTTAAGCAATAAGAACTGTTGAGTAATTATAATGTGTTCATGTCTCTTACAGGAGACTTTGGAGTTCAGAGGCAGATCATGGGGCCCAACTGTATCACGTGACCTAGCAGACATCCTATTCGCATCGAACTCATTATCAAGATTAGTGTTTTGTATTACAACATTGGATGATGACTTTTATCAGTCAATGCATACACGAGTTTCTACAATAGCGGTAAATATATAATTACTTAAACAGAATGCTAATGATTACTATCCGAGTGAGATAGCACATATGGAAATAAAAGAACAATTAATCAAATACTTGGTTAAAACAGTGAACTCAAATGTCCGGTCTTCTTTATATGTAATTCTGTTGTTGTTGTTGTTGTGTTTTACTAAAGAAGTTAATGAAAAGGTATATTGCCGTAAAGCGGGGTGGCAACTAGGGGGGTGGGGGTAAAGTTTACGTTATGAAGAGAATGTAGAGAATTTACAAATTATAACTAGAATCTGATATTATTTGAAAATAGACTTGTTTATAACACTCTATTTCGTTGTCATTTTACATACAGGGAGACAAATCCTCAATAAAAGAGCTGGTTATAGATGATGCATTCTTAAATGGTCTACAGAGGTTTAATAATGGTGAAATTAATGTCACCGTTGGCGATCTATTCCCGAGGTTGACACAATTGTCTTTTACCACTCGCCGTACTGTCTCTCCGGAAGTAGTTGAACGGTTGGCACATTCCAACCTAGCAGTGTTGTCTATTGAGCATGGTAAGCAATGCCGATATCAAGTTCCTCTCATTGGAGAACCTGCTTCACTGGGGCGACTTTTCTCCAGCTCATTCCCGAGACTCACCTGTTTGACCTTCCGAGAGCTAGTAATGGGCAACATACGCAGTGAAGCAATATTACGTAATCTAAAGAACCACCTGCATTTGAAATCAATAAGGTATGTTCAGAGCCACGTTTGCAGAACTTGTCACTATTTACAGTGATGTTATTAATAATAATAATAATGATAATACAAATCAATCAATAATGAAATTTTTATAAAAAATGGATACTCCTTTATATGTATAGAACAAAGTACAAACAAAATGAATGAAATGGTTTCAATTTCTGACAGCAATCGGAATTATGCCAAGAGCAATTTTTTAAGGGTAAGAGTTGTCTGCTTCTAGCAGTGTTGTCAATTATTAATTATTATTAAAAACTATTTTCGTTTTGATAGTTAGGACTATTAATCGATCATTTTCAGTTTGAAACTTAACGAAATTCTTTTAAAAACATTTGTTTTAAACATCAATAGCTGGTATATAGCCTGTTTAAAATGAATGATAATATGATATTCTAATATATTATAGCATATAGTAATATATTCTTCTTTATTAATTCCTATAAACATTAAGTGAATCTAGATGTTCAAATATGTACTTTCCTTGAACATATATTTTGTATAGTATCATTAGCTGTTTCACGGATGATGAACTGGACCCCCTGGCTAAACAGATAACTACTGAGAAGAGGATGGAAATAACATGTCAACATGACACGGTAAATGATTTTGTCATATCCGACTATATTGTTCCTAAAGAAGTTTAAAAAGTGAAATTATGATACTTAAGAAACGTTCACATTGACATTCAGTTGGTTTTGAGGAGAGCAGGAACTTTAGAAAAACAAAGTAGTGAATGTTTGTGCAAAATCTGATAGAAAAATAATATCATTATTGGTTATTTTGAGATGTATAAACAATCAAACAAAAATTGACATCGCTTTGAAGGTTTGCCAGTTCTTCTCCCATTCGCTCTGAACTGAGAATATCTTTTCCGTAAGAAACATCACTCATGTCCCAAACATATAATAATTACACATATGTTTCTAGACAAAGCCTGTATGAACAGAAATTCTTTCATCAGCAACTAAGAAAATTGAAATTTATTATTTCTTGTACAGCGCAAATTGAAGAGGATACCAGGAAGGAATTAAGTTAACACGTATCAAATACCAAGTATCGTTCATGTCCAATTCTAAATACAAAATTAAAAGCATATGAATCATCAGACACCTTCCATTGTCATAAACCGAGATGATTGGAACTTGAAATATAAAATTTATGATACGCGTCTTCTGGAAATCTCATTAAACTTTGCCCTACTTCAATTATCATATACAACATGATCGGTTGTTTTTACGAATATTTCCAAAATATTGCCAATACTAGTTCTTAATACCTGGTTCTTTGTGCTAACTATGTGGCTGATGTCATGGTATGCCCTTCAGGTTTTTTTTCTTCAAATAATGAACCAGCATTATTCTTTTCAACAGGCACAAAGGGCGTTATCTTTTGGCGGCAAAGAAGGACCATTAACGATAGATATGATAGATGCACTTTGCCATCGAACGTGTGTCCATCACTTGGAAATGTTTGAGAATGGCGTAAAGATTGAAGGAGAAGAATGTTTTCCAGGTTTTCATGGCAGAGAGGTAGATTCAAAGGTTAGTGAAGCAGCAAATCAACTTTCTTACTTACAATTATACCCAATCACCCCCCCCCCTCTCTCTCTCTCTCTCTCTCTCTCCCTCTCTCTCTACCTCTCCCTCTCTATATCTCTCTCTCTCTATCTTGTTCTCAGTTTTCATTAATTGTCCTTCAAGAAGAATATATATATTATTTCGTTTGAATGTCGAAATCTTAATTTCTGGATGTATAGATGATATGTCTATAATGAATCCCCACTAGATAACAGAGCTTTTACGTCAAACCAGATTTATTTGGAAATTCCTTAATAAAATTGTAAAAAGGGAAAGAAAAATCACATGTTCTGACAAATAGTGTAAAGACCTGATTGTAATTATCACGACATGAATTTTACCCAGAAAATTATACAATAATCTGACGGGCATAGGACCCTGCATCATCTTGTGAAGTCCGAGACACAATACACGTCTTGATTAAAATTCGAAAGATTCAATCCACAAACACTTCGATTTGTTTCATTTCCAGGTTTTTTGTTTATGTTATCCATATGGTCTGATAGGATAGAGCCATAACCCTCTGGATGCATGCCCTTAAACACGATACCTTCATAGCACTCAGTTTTAACAGAACAAACAAAGATGTTGTAATAAATTGCCATAAATCACAAACTATTACCATTACCATTTTCAAGCATACCTATGTGTTATTCTTCTTTTACTTTGTTTTGCTTCGTGTGTTTTTTTTTTTGGGGGGGGGGGGGATGCTGTTAAAGTACTGAGTTACGAACTAAAGGGTTTCCACTACCTTTTATCCACCTTTCCTTCTTTTTTGACGACGTCCACCATATACAATTGCTTTTCCACAGATTCGAAAGGATGAATACTTGAAATCATTATTATTACTCTACTAAAAAAAGGGGGTGAAAAGAAATACTTTCTCTATATAAACACGATGACCAAGCAGTATTCTGCTGTCTGGAGAAGTTACTTTGTCTCTGGAATAAAGCAAGCCATCTGTATTTTTAAAGTTGAATTTGATATATCTTTGCATTATGTGGGTATACGAATTGTATATGGAAAACCAACCGACCAAGCAATAAGTGAGCGTGTTGCTCATCAGATTTCTCTCTCTCCCCCCCCCCCCCCCACTATTCAGAATTCTGGACCATCTTCGTGATTATGTGAATGTTTGATGTGAGAGTACGTACTGTTTTAAGGGTTTCCACTATATTCCTCACTAGTCTTCATGCTTCATGATTTACGTATGCCACTCATTTGTATTTCCATGCACAGATTCAGACTTTTAAGGTTTGCTATTTGAAACTACGCAATGATCAATCGGCATCCTGCTGTCTAGGGAAGTTTCTCAGTCACCTGTCTCGTCTGACAGACCTGAATATGGACACATGTTCCCTTCATGATTATTTCTACAAAGAGATTGCTGATCAAGCTTCTTCTTCTCAGGTAAATAATACAAAAAAACAAGGAGATATGGACATAAAATGTTACATATTTGTCTTCTTCTTTATACTGTGATTCCGGGTTAGAAATACAAATGAATGACATCAATTTTCTGAATACTTTTCCATGGGCTTAAAACTTTTAAGCCATCATGTACAGTAAAAGCAAGATAAACTTCAGCACGTAATATGAATGTGGTAATAATCCTGGTGAAGTATTTAAAGTGGGATCGGATGCATTTTCAGAATCTGAGGATACACTGATAATGATGCAATTTGTTAAACCCTGCCTTCTCCAATACGATTGATTAGTTGATTGAACCTACTATGTCTCCTGAATAGAATAATCCAGCAGTCCTTTTTATACTGGCCAATTTTTATATTTCTCCGTGTTCATCATGTTGGATCATATACAGTCAAACCTGTCTATAGCGACCGCCCAAGGGAAACACAAAAAGTGGCCTTTGCAGACAGGTGGTCTTTGTAGACAGGTTCATTTAGTACATGAGTCAATGAGAAACCATTTTCAAGGGAAACAACAAATGTGGCCTTTGTAGACAGGTGGTCACTAAAGCAGGTTTGACTGTATATACATTTTATACGGACAATAAAACTTATTAACAAAATAATGAGTAAATTTTGTTTATACAATTCCTTTTTATTGACCCAGCTCCCCCCATGCAAAATTCTGGATCATTTTCTGTAATTATGTGAAGGCTTAATTTGACTGTACAGACTATATTAAGGGTTCCATTATTTTCCCCATGTCATGTTATGTCATGTTATTCTTTTGTATTTTCATGCACAGATTCAGAAGTTTATGGTTAATTACATGAACCTACTCTATGATCAATCAGCATCCTACTTTCTGGGGAAGTTTGTCAGTCTCCTTTCTCATCTGACAGACCTGAAGATTAAGTCAAGTTCCCTTCATGAAGATTTCTTCAAAGAGATTGCTAATCGAGGTTCCTCCTCTAAGGTTAAATATATTCTAAAGTTGTAAGGGCGTTAAGAATTTACTATATAGGCCTATAGGGTGATAATTAGGGAGAGAATTAAACAACAAAATGATTTGTAATTTTCTTTGTCCTCATAGTTTGAAGCGTGAAATGGGGAAACCTATGTCATTCATTTTCCACATATTTACACATTCACATGTTATAAAATAAATGCAGGATATTGCTGATCGAGCTTCTCCATCCCAGGTTAAAAAAAAAATTAAATGAGGATAGGGTTTTCACTAATTTCCCCGTTTACTGCTTCGTAAATTATGAAAGAACTTTGCCAGACTGACTGTGTGTGTTTGTTTCGTTTCAACTCTCATTCTCATTCAACTGACACGCAGTCTAAGGGAGCTGCACTCATTAGAAGCTTTATCATTACCTTTGATGTTGAACATCATATATATGTTGTGTTTTTAAATGATTTTTATGATTTAGAAATAAATTTAAATTGAACTGAATAGAATTGGTTGAATTGAACTTAATTAAATTGAATTTAATTGAATTAGCTTAAATGTTGTTTAATTCAATTTAATATGTGTATTTTCACAGATTCAGAAGCTTACGGTTGGCTTCTTAGACCTACACAAAAATCAATCAGGATCCTGTTGTCTGGGAAAGTTTCTTGGTCTCCTGCCTAATCTTACAGACCTGGAGATTGACCGATCTGTCTTTCATGATGATTTCTACCAAGAGATTGCTGATCGAGCTTCTTCATCTCAAGTAAAACAATGCTATGCTTTCACCAGTTTGATTGATGAATTTCTAGTTTCGTATGACGATTCGTAATTTTTTTCTTCTTAACAAGGTGCTACTGCCCCCAATTACCGTATTTCATCCTAAATAAAATGACAACTGCAATGCAAAACTGAGGAGATGTTAAAAATGTTGCTTCCTTATTTTCCAAGACCTTTAGACGAAATTTCAGTTTAAGAATATGAATAAATTACATCCATTTTCTAGATACTTTCATTAGCTTAACACTTTTTCAGCAGTCGGGTAAAATATGAACAACAACTAAAACATAAACTACAGAGATTTGTTATTACTTTTTCCAATACAATATGCTACTGCCCCAATTATTAAAAGTCGTCCTTTTTTGTCTTTACTTCCTTATGGATGACAAATACAAAGTTTACAGTTTACCAGTGTTATGGAAAGTTTTAAAAATGTGTAATTTTGGGTGTATGGTGAGAGGAAGAAAGAGGGTTACAACATAACGGTTTATAATTTTCTTTCTCCCATTTCATACTTCATGGTCCACCTACGTCAATCGTTTTTCTTCCACAGAATTTTTTAATTTTTTAAAGATTATTGGATAAAATATCTCCTGCAATTATCAGGCCTATTTACTTGTTATTCTTTTACCTTGTTTTGTATACAATCTAGGTAGGTATAGGTAGGTATAGAAATCAACTGAAACATACATACAAATGAAAAACATGATAACTTATAATTGCCTCTCTACAGTTTTGTCTTCCTCTCACCTTTTGCGGCTGTCTTGTGTTGTTAATCTACTGAAAATCATACAGTAAATTCACAACATAATTCTTCTGATTTCATTATCAGTGATGCATACAAGTGATATTATTTATACTACATGTACATGACTGATGCCAATCAATTTTTCTATCCCAACAGATCCAAACAGCCAACCTGAATTTCAAAGAGTATAATGGCAAGCATGTTGAGTTATTAGGTCATTTGGCAACCACTCAGCTAGCCAAGTTTCTCTGCTCTCTACCCTTCCTTACAACCTTAACGATGGTAGGGAATCTATATTTACATGATGTTTTCTTCACTGAATTTGGTTCCCTAGCTGCATTCTCACAGGTAATAATAAAAGTCCGTGCTCGGGATCAATAGGTGATTAGGATTGATGAATTTCTACATATAGCTTTGTATCAAAGGTTCTTAATCACTTTTCTCCTATAGAATATGCTACTGCCCCAATTACCGTATTTCTTTCTCCTTTTGTCTCGCTCATAAGATGAATTTTCCAACCCCCTCCCCCCTTCAAAATCTAACGTGAGAATACAGATTATATTTGTTTCAACTGTTTTCCCAATTTCATGCTTTACATATGCCATTTATTTGTGAAATTCTAAATTCTATCAATCAATCGACAACATTCCCCCTTAAAAAAGATATAGGAGGACGCCAACCACACTTTGGCTAATCTACATGTAGGTATAGAAATCAGCTGAAACAAACATACAACTTAAAAACATGATAACTTATCATTCTCTCTCTACAGTTTTGTCTCCCTCATCTTTGCGGCTATCTTGTGTTGTTAATCTACTAAAAATTATACAGTAAAATCACAACATAATTCTTGTGATTTCATTATCAGTGATGCATACAAGTGATATTGTGTATGCTACATGTACATGACTGATGCACATACATTTTCTATCCCAACAGATCCACACAGTCAACCTGTATTTCAAAGAGGATTATGACAAGCATGTTGAGTTATTAGGTCCTTTGGCATCCAAGCAGCTAGCCAAGTTTCTTTGCTATTTACCCTGCCTTACAACCTTAGCGATGAAAGGGAATCTATATTTACATGACAGTTTCATCACTGAACTTGTTTCCCTAGCTGCATTCTCACAGGTAATAATAATATTTGTGAGAGGTAAATCCTTTGAAGCTTACAAAATTGAGGGTGATACGATACATTCATGATTTGCTGAGTGAATTTCATGGTTTATTAAACCAAACTATTATGCATGAGTGAACAGGAATTGCATTTTTTATTGTAGCATTGTAACTTTCCTTGGTAGACTCAGTGGTGTGTTCATGGGAGTCATGGTGGGTAATGGTACATGTTGTAATTTCCATGTTACAAACATAGGATTAGGCTCTTTGGATGGGAATCAAACCTGGTCTTCCTGCGGTATTAGAAGAACCAATTTATGGATTTGTCACACTAGGTAACTAAAAGGAGCAATGTATATTCCTTGTCTGCTCAATCTTCGATCACCTACCGCGAATTTGACCTTGCGAACATAATTGTCTTCTGATTCATATGTTGCAGCTAACTTCCCAGAGGCCACACATACCTAGGAATAATGTCGTGAAGATAACCTGTGAATATTGTACTGGACATTCACAAGATAATTCTTGTGATTTCAGTATCAGTGATCATACATGTGATATATACAAGAGCATGCTACATGACTGATGCCAACAAATTTTCTATCCCAACAGATCCAAACAGTCAAGCTGGATTTCATGTGGGATCGTTACTTGCCAGTCATGACGAAGTTAGTAAGTCATTCGGCATCCAAGCAGCTAGCCAAGTTTCTCTGCTCATTACCCTGCCTTACAACCATAACGATGGAAGGGAATCTATATTTAAGTGATGATTTAATCACTGAACTTAGTTCCCTAGCTGCATTCTCACAGGTAATAATACAAATCAGCGCTCAGGTTGTCGGATCATGCACGTTTGCTGTTCATCTTCAATTTTCATACAGTAGTATAACAAACGAAGTAAATTAAAATATTTGTGTGGGATCTTTGTGACCAAGACTCGTCCATTTATCAATTAGAAAAACCACCAGTATTGAATTGGGCAAGTAATAAAGGAAACGAAACATTGGGTCTTGGCCAACTTTGAAGAAAATTAATATCAAGTTCATATACTTTCGGAATTATAGAATTATATACGAAATTGCATCAGCATGCGAACTATTGCGATTTCGTTATCAGTGATGCATACATGTGATATTGTGTATGCTACATGTTACATGACTGGTCCCAATTAATTTTCTATTCCTACAGATCCAAACAGTCAACCTGGATTTCAGAACGAACTTTGACAAGGCAGTCAAGGAACTAAGTCATTCAGCATCCAACCAGCTAGCCAATTTTATCTGCTCTCTACCCTGCCTTACAACCTTGGAGATCAAAGGGAATGAATATTTACCTGATGCTTTTTTCACTGAACTTGCTTCCTTGGCTGCATCCCCACAGGTAATAAGAAAAATCAGTGCTCAGGCAGTAGAAACATGCATGGATGTAGAAGCACTTTTGCTGCTCTTCAAAGGATTTTGTGTAGGAGTTTTGAAAGCCAGGCTCGTCCATTGGGTCTATGAATCAATTTAAAGAAAATCTTTTAAGGAACTGTTCTTCAGGAATTATGGAATTATATATAAAATTACATAAGCATGAGAACTTAGCATACTTCTAGACTTTTTTTGTGTGTATATAAAAATAAGAATCTTCCAACTACTTCTATCCCCAGTTAAATTTTATCTTGACCTTAAGTCTGTTCATTTTATCGAATCGATGGTTTCATCACATGGCATGAGATAGGGGGTGAGATAGAGAAAGAGAAAATAAGTGACATGAATTTTTGTTGGGAACCTAACGTTAATGACTATAGTGTTGGTAAAATTGAAGTAGAACAAATATATGCCTTTTTTGTTTATATGCCTTGTTAGGCTTGTCCGTCGGTCCTACTTTTTGTTACTGCGATAACTTGAGTAAATTGCATGGCCGGATTTTAACCAAACTTGGATGGAGTATGAGCATGCAAAGATGAACTGATTCGATTGTGTGTGGTACAGGTAAAATTTTGAAGGTCTCAGACTCAAAAAAGTGTTTAAAAATACAGATAATATTTCATTTCCGCGATAACGTGGAAAGTATTTAAGCGGGACTGCACTACCTGTAGCTACTTGCGCCCTCTATACAGCAAACAATGCCTACGGAGAACCTGTTTGTCCCCCATGATTCCCTTTTCCTTATGTTAATTGAGAGCTGATGTGATGAGATAACCACCTGTCAGTGACCATGGAGTATAGACCATAAAAGTATGGAATTATGGGATGATTAGATTTCGGGTCTGAGAGGTCATGGAGGTGAACGACCATAGGATCTTAAAAATCCCCTAAATATTGTATTAATGTAATAATTTAACAAAAATAGAACCTATGTCGACCAAACTGGGCTCTTGCATTTTTTTATGGGGGGGGGGGGGGCGGCTACACCATGAGGACTGTGTTGGAACACTTTTTTTTCTTTTTTGTCCGTTATCTACCCCCTTGCATTACTGCTGTCTATGTGTATGTATCTAATCAAATTGTTATGGTATAGTTTACAAAATCAACATGTACACTTCATAGACGTACATGTATAACAAACACTATGAACATGACGGACAAAGAAAGCGGACAAAATATACAGTTCCTCAGGTAGACAAAGGAACATCCTTTCACTGCTATTATGTAAAAATGTGTAGAACAGGTGTCACATGCATGTTCAACTGTTCTACACATTTTTTACATTAAGGCAGTGAAGGAACGTTCCTTTATCTACCTGAGGACCAGTATATTTTGTCCGCTTTCTTTGTCCGTCATGTTCATAGTGAAAATATAGTGGTTTCAAAGGAAAAAATTATACTTAAAGGGGAAATTGACAAGGTTGGCCGAATCCGTACGTTCTAAATCCCTTGTCTCCCTTACCTTCATACTTGCAGCTAATCACATTTTTGTATTTCTGTGTACGGTTGTCATTTCAGAATCCTTACTTCAAGGAAAAGAAACAGATCAGCTTGCTGCAGGCGTGGTCAGCAAGAAAAGATCTTCAACAAAAACAACAACTCATGATGATAAGTACACACCAAAAACCTTCGAACCTCGACATGCCTTCAACCAGCGGAACGAGATCTACACAACGCAGAACAGGTGCAGGTTTGTACACCAGAATCCTAATCTTTTTCATATGACCTTATAGCCACAAAAGACCAATGAAATCATGGTATGACAATTAAAGTCAGGTAACGTCATGTACATATTTTCATTGAGTTAAACGAAATTGGATGACCATTGTAAAGGTGTCGTGGTCTATTAGATACGTCAACGAACTGTGGATCGCATAGCTTGTGGTTCGAGTCCCGTCGTGCCATATCACGTCATATTTACGTCTTGTACTACGTCTTTAAGACGACATAACACGACGTCAAAAAGACATGATTTTGCACCCGCGCACGTCGTCATGAGGACGTCATATTTTGACGTGATTTTTACGTCTTATTAGTCAAAGAAAGACGTCTTTAAGACGTCAACTTGTACCTTAGGAAGACGTCGTATGGACGTCATATTTACGTCTTACTAGTCAAAGAAAGACGTCTTTAAGACGTCAACTTGTACCATAGGAGGACGTCATATGAACGTCATATTTACGTCTTTTAGTTAAAGAAAGACGTCTTTAAGACGACATAACACGACGTCAAAAAGACATGATTTTGCACCCGCGCACGTCGTCATGAGGACGTCATATTTTGACGTGATTTTTACGTCTTATAAATTAAAGAAAGACGTCTTTAAGACGTCAACTTGTACCATAGGAAGACGTCATATGAACGTCATATTTACGTCTTTTAGTTAAAGAAAGACGTCTTTAAGACGACATAACACGACGTCAAAAAGACATGATTTTGCACCCGCGCACGTCGTCATGAGGACGTCATATTTTGACGTGATTTTTACGTCTTATAAGTTAAAGAAAGACGTCTTTAAGACGTCAACTTGTACTACAGAAAGACATCGTATGGACGTCATATTTTGTCGTGATTTTAACGTCTTATTAGTCAAAGAAAGACATCGTTAAGACGTCAACTTGTACCATGGAAGACGTCGTATGGACGTCATATTTTTTTCTGGTCTTATTGGTCCAAGAAAGACGTCTTTAAGACGTCAACTTTTACCCAAGAAAGACGTCCTACAGACGTCGTGTATACGTTGTATGGACATCAAATTTTGACGTGATATTTACATCTTACTGGTCATTTCGATGTACCTTTTATCCTTACATGATCTTTACGTCTTTTGTGTCCTCTAAATGACATCTATATGACCACCTGATGAAGGAAGAAAGTGTAAAAGTCACTTCATGAATACATTCTGAACATTCACACAGTAAAAATAGAGCAACAGATATTGCATCACATAATATATACACATGCCAGACAGAAAGTAATTTTCATATTTTTAATGTTCATTTATATGGTATGAAAATGGATAATAAAAATATAGAATACTTATACCTTCTTCTATCTAACTTGTCTTCTATAAATACAAAATCTTTCCATCACCATCCTGAAACTTCTTCCAAAACATGCTGTATAAATACCTAGTGCATTTCTGTCAGTCTCATAATTGATTTTAAGAAAGTTAACAGGCCATCACAAAGATATTTGTTTCGTTATAAATTGTGCTATTTCATTTCAAATTTAATTCAGTTACAAGAAACTATGATATATATTGGCTTAACTTATAAGTCTTGCGGTTGTGAGAAGCAGGTTAGCAGCATAGATACTAGGTAAAGCTACACTGATACCCGCAGTTGTTTAGTAGACAAGAAAACATCAGACTGGGGAAGTTCCTCATATTCAGCAAAACAGCATAGTGGAAAGCTGGGCATTCATCAGTGCAGCTCTATTTCTTCTCCATGCTGCAACACTGCTCCTCACAACCCCAATACTTTAATGCAGATAAAGACTATAACATAAAACAAAAGGTTGTTGGAAACAATTCCTGAGCATGAAAGATCAATACTTGTTACATACAAGGGGAATATCTAAGTTTATGGCAATAATTCAGTATAAAGTATAAAACTATACAATCTAAATCACACACAAGAGAAAAATGGCACAAATGATAAACACATGGCTTAGCTAAGTTATTTCTTACACTCAAAAGGAACAAGTTGGCAGCAAGGGGAACAGGGACAGCTTCACTGATACCTGCAGAGTTTTCTGATGATGGTTGCTTGCCCGTTGAAACCACGATGTTCACATTTGGCGATACAGCATATTGGAAAACTGTGCAGATATCAGCTCAACTGTACCTATTTTCTGTGCTAGAAACCTGCTTCTTACTGGCACATGACTTAAATACAAGAAAAGGCATTAGTGGCAACATTCAAATTTTATAAATATCATCCCAAAAAAAAATTGTTGCAAATACAGAAGCTGAAGTTCAAGTATAAAAATACAATTTCTATCAGATAACATTCCCGCCAGTACGAGTGGCTTTGTTGGGCAATTCCAAGGTGACTGTGCAATAATTATTCAGAAGATATTTCCAAGTTTAAGATAAAATAGCAAACATGCTGAACAAGTTTAGCACAAAGAGATACATTCTATTGCTAATGTCACAACATTCATTTGGCACGTTTGAAACTCCTGGGGGGAGTTTCACAAAATATTAATTTAACTTAAATTTTAACAGCGAATTCAATAAAGGTAAGCCATATAGTGCTCTCAAAATCACAGATACAATCCAAGAATTTTATACTTTTAACTACCAAAAAATTCTCAAACCACAAAGATATTTATGGTTTTCTTTGAAGGCGCCACTGTGTGTCACTCTTTAACACTTCATTCTCCCAATAAATTTTTGAATTTTCCCCAACCGTTTTTCCATGAAAATAAGATATAAAACAGGCCTTTAAAAATCTAAGGTATTAGAGCCAATTCTTTTCTTTGTGATGATTTACATTCACCTAAAATTTAATTAAATTATAATAATATAGTTGGAAGAATTAAGGAATCGATCAGATCAGTTGTTCCCAATTTTTATCATCAATAATGGTCTTTTTTCACTCAAACTTTCAGATTATCTTTAAGTGTACATATAGCATTGAAGTCAATACCTTAGCACAATTGTCTCTCATCTGAACAATTTTACCACGTCCCGTTAAGGCTTGCTCAGATATGATGCTGCAAAACAGTCAAAATCGCAGAGTTTTTTAAATGCTGACAAAGAGTTCAATACGCTTTACATAGTGTATATTATTAAAAAGAGCTCACTGAATTTGCGCAGTCCAAAACATACAAAGACACGCACCGGTAGGTCCTTTGTTGCCATTCACTTTACACATAAAACCAAACTGCATCATTTTTGAAATTTGTTGGAGGTTCACGTGCCGTACCTGAACAAGTCTTAATTGCTTAATAATGGATTCGATTTGTATTGCATTTACCTCACTCAATTTTTCTCTATTACCAACTTACAATGTATATACAATTTGCGACATGTTTTAAGAACTGATATGAAGTGGATGGGGTGGGGGGAGGGGGGTGAGCATGAGACATTATGAAACAGGTCAACTTCATGAATAGTAATTACAAATATCCTCAAAATACTGGAATCTTTTAGACTTTTACCCAAATCGTTATTATGTCAGTTCGTAAATCCTGTAATTCATTAAAATTGCAAGTAACATGACTGGAAATTTCAGTTCTACAGCTTATCCATTCAGGTTTGTGGCTACACCTCACCCCTCCCCCTCCCCCTCCCCCAATCTCTCTCTATAAAGTATAATGAAGTGAAAAAATAACCTTTCTCTAGCAGTAAAGCTATCGGGTGAGTGTAGATCAAATTTTGCGAAATATTCCACTTCAGCTTGGACTTGTGGGTTAGCTTTTGGGTGGAATCTCCTGCATTATGCACTGTTTTCAGATCCAAGGAACATAGACGCAAGGAATTCTAATGCATGAATAAAGCAAAAAGAAAGGAATACAATTTAAGAAAAACTTTCATATATTTTAAAACTGGAACGTAAATAATTAATTCTGTCAGAAAATTACTGCTTGGTAAGATTTATCAGAAATAATTTCTTATTGCTCACAAACATAAAGTCAACACACCTTTGGGTTTTAAACATTTGTGGGCAATGCAAAACGTGATTCAGGATTTTGTTTGGTTAATTATCAATACAATTCTAGTTTCAGGGATGCCAGTTAGAATTGATCAGAGGACCTGAAAAATCACCTAGAATGAGCTAGCTTGTACACAAAAAACCTAAACTATGGTATGAAAATAACTCCTCAGGGCCTGAATTCAGGCTATTGCCTGAAAACTGGCATTCCTGTAGTTTGCTGATGAGGGTAGAATGAAAGCTCCTTGACCTATGCTGAAGGGTAAAAAAACACTGTTTGAAACTCACATAATATTGTCGGTTATTGCAACATACCTGCAGGTTTTAGTGATCTAAAATTAATTGAATTATAAATATATTTGAAACTTAGGACAAATAACTGAAATAAGCCTTTCAAATGAAATGAACCATTATGTAGTGTCTAATTCGTCAGTGTCTCAGTGATCATGCACAATATGACAAATAAATGTACAGAAATAATACAAGTACACGTACACATTTACCGATAATGGCTTCACCTGTTTCAAGAGGCTGCTGATCCTTAGGGAAGTAGGGAACATCCACAAGGTTGAGAGAAAGTAGCATTTTCTGAATGGTTTCACATCAATATACTGAGGCCACAATGTGCTTTGAATCCACTTCTTTGACGAAAGATGTTAAAAAAAGATGCCTACAAATAAATGAGAAAATGAATAAAGTTAAAACAAAATGAAAGGTTGATAATGTATGCATGTGCAACACAAATACTACACGCTTCTTTGAACAGCCTGTGGGGAAAGAATTTTGTTTACCATTTACAGGTCTAACCGATTATTTCCAGATAAGATTTCTGTATACGGTAGCCTATAAGCTAAATTTGCTGTCTAAAGACTGTAGAAACAAATTGTTTAAGGTTACCTGTTTGTGACACAAGTCACTGCTTTATTCCTCTACGTATCGACACGCAATGTTCAATTTTCAAACATCTGGGCCTGGGCCGGTACTATAGTACACTTTCTCACAGGTTTCACTGTAACCGCTGCACATTACAAGTGCATACCGATGGTGGTTGCGGGCCGGTGCACGCCTGTGTGAAGTTATCTACCGTACAATGAGGAGGTAGATCACTTCATGCAGACTTACGTGCCCCCGCAACCCTCCATCTGTATGCACTTGTATTGTGCAGCGGTTTGCCGTGCAACCTGTCAGAAAGTGTATACTACAATCAACGTTTTTCCCGAAAAATACTCCCCCCAAAATAAGAAAAATTGACCAGAAACAGGTTAGAAACATAACTTTTAAATCATGACTGGCATTATTTGAACATTTCATGAATATTTGCTTGATTTGGGGTAGGCCGATCTAGACCTATGTTTTAGATTTTTAGGACTCTCACCGGCCACGCCATGGGTCACTGGTCAAAAAGTCTGGATATGATTCTGAACTAGTAGTAGATCTACAGTATTGCTTGGAATAAAGGAGTGACTGCATGTCCATCTTAGGTGTGACTTAGCAGTAGATCTAGACCCACACATAGGAGCATCACTATCCTGACTGTGTAGTAAAACAGGCAACACTGGCACCAGTACATTAACGCAACTTTACTATAATACTACAGTACGATGCTGTTAAAAGCACTTATAATCAATTACATGGGATATAACCCATCACTAATAAATAAACAATGGAACTTACAAGTTTCGTTTGTGTAAATTTCCTTGGTTTCCAGACATCTGGCCTACTTGTTTGCTTATAGCCCATCCGCAATTCAGCTAACGTGCGCCATTTTCGGATTTTATGACCCTTATTTTTACGGCCGCTACGTCCGAATATATGTATGTTGATATGGACGCGATCGGTTGTGTACACTAGCTCAGCGGTAGGCTATTGCGTACGAGCGTTTTTAGAGTTTGGTATTAAATACGTATACATGACTCTGCAGCGTTGCTTTTTGTCAAATAGCGCCGTTTACGACAGATCTGTCCCCGAAAGCACTTTGAGCAATTCGTAATAAGTACATTAAAATAGAATTTGTAAAGAAATTAATGACTTTTTAAAATCATAATTCTTTCAGGATAGGGAAAGAAGTCATAAATATCATTTTAGCCCAACTGAGCCGACAGGGGTGGCGGAGCATTACTATATAATTCCAAAGTATAATATTCAATTTAAGAATTGTGGGGTCTTAATAATAATAATAATCGGCATTTCTATAGTCTATCTTGAAATTCTATTCCGAGGCGCATTTATTATTACCCCATCTTTACCCTAGCTACCATTACAGTGCGAACAATCAAATAAATTAAAGAAACAGTTGCTCTGTCTCTAACTTACTTTGAATTAGGGGCGCATATTGTAGAGAAAGGAAAGGGGGCACTCAGTTATCACTGGAAGGGAAAGTTTACTTATTACAAGGAAAAGGGGCACTATTCCTATGTAAAAAGGGTCACTTTCCCTATGTAAAAAGAGGCACTCTTGAGACACTTGGGGGGGGGGGGGGGGGGGGGGGGGTAAGAGGACACATTTTTTTTTTTTTTTTTTTGGTCTCGAAATTTGAAAATTTGACATTTTGCTCCGTTGGGGGGGGGGGGGGTAAGGTCAGCTTTTTTTTTTTTTTTTTTTTTTTAATAAAAAAAATAAAAATAAAAAATAAAATCCAAAAGGGGGGGGGGGGGGGTTTAGAGAAATTTAGGGGGGGTTTACACGAAAAAAATTACCAAAGGGGGGGTTTAACCCCCCACACCCCCCCCCCCCCCCCCCCCCTGTGTACGCGCCTGTCACAGCCTATCTATCCAGTGAATTCCTAATTTGAGTGCACTGTATATTCTGTTGCATAATCGTCCCTTTCTTCTCATTTTTTTCTCTCTCATAATCGTAACTTTCTCATAAATTAGTAGATTTGTTATTTATTTCTTCCAAATTCGTACAGTGTTTATTATTTTGTTTGACTTTTATTTGTCATTGAATTAAGAAAGTAAAGTAAACTAAACTGAGCAATGATGAAAATTATTAAAAATTGTAATTCCTGACAGATCTATCATGCACGTACTCAGCAACTGACAGCTCTCTTTTCCACATACCCTCTGGAATCAACTGCCCCGGAACATCCGTACAGCACTCGCACTTGTCTAGACACTTGAAGAAGCACTTGAAGCAGTATTTTTCAAACCTTTATAGCATCATGCATGTGAAGCGCTGTGTCTTGTGTGAGAGCGTAACTTATAAATATTATCATTATTATCATTAACATTAACTAGTCATGCTTTCTAAGTTATTTATATACATACTAGTAGGCCTATATGTAAATGTATGATTTGTGTGTGTATCGTAATACAAGAATGAGCTCATGTCACATTTTTAAAAAGTTGGTCAGGGAGTAAATAAGTTATCTCATATTCGCATTATCATGTACAATATCGAATCACATGTCATTTTTGTTATACGAAACAATATGGGTAATGAGGAAAATTAATGAAATGTGATTTTTTAATTGTTGTGGTGTATTTGTTATTGTTGTAAATGCTGAATACCGTTTTCATTGTAAGATAATGGCAATTCGGTTTTGCCGCCGCGATGTATTATGTTATCGTTCTGTTATATTTTGTGTGCATTGAATGAAAAATGAAGTAACTTTCAAAACACCAACAAATATCCAAATAAGCTTCCTCTCAGTTTAAACAATATAATAAATTATTTCGCTACTTTAAAGAAAATCCCATATATTTTTAAGTCGCATCGTGAAGGGTAAGATTGTATTATCTTCTCGAATTTACTGAACAATCTATCTGTAATCGACCAATAAATTTCAGAGAAGTAACATCTACTTGTATAAGTTTTATCTTTCTAATTTTTTTTAAAAATTAGAAACAATCATATTATGAAAAGAGGTAAGATTTTTTTTATTGAACTTTACAAGCAAAAGTTTACAATAACGGTTCTTGAATCACTTCGGTCGAAGCAACGACTTGACCTTGATCAGGACTAGTTTTCTTTTTCGAAGGGGGCCGGTGTTTGCAAACCACCTTCTTGTATTGTATTGATATTCATATTGGAGGGTTAAATGGCTTTTGTCTATTTTAAATGATGGGACATAATTATTTGTCAGGTGGTGGGGCAGTTATATTTGGTTAGCGTCAGTGTTCATTTGCGAATCCGAATGGATTGATCATGATTTTTCCGACTCCTTTGTTTACTGTCTTTAGTTGGTGATGATTATATTATATGCCAACTGATATATCAGTTCTGGTATCATAATGGCTGGTATTATAAACAACCACATGATATTTAAAAAATAGAATGTGTGTTCACCAGGTTACTGACCAAGGCTGAGAGGAGAGCAATCGATAAAGCAATATCAAGAGGTAGAGAGAGGGTGAGAGCGAGAGAGAGAGAGAGAGAGAGAGAGAGAGAGAAACCCTTGAGCATTTTGAAGTGCGATAGGGATCACCATTTAAGTTGTTGACAATGTAAAATAAATCAAATTGCGCTCAGTTGTGATGGAAAATTCACAATGTAAACATTTATTTCTATAGAGAAGCCAAAACATCAACGTGTAGACTTCCAAATGTGTTTAATACACCGTCACACTTTTTTGAAGGAAAAAAACATTTACATTTCAAATTTGATCTATTTTGTACATAGTGTTTACAAAAAGTACACAAATACAATGAACAGTTTCTATTCTCCTATAGAAACAAAAATATAAATGTAAATACCTGAGGAACACATGTACAAAAATACCCTATGTCAATGACACGGTTGACACCCATCAGTTGGTGACTTGTGTTTAAAAAAAAAAAAAAAAATTGCTTTCTCTTTTTTTCCACAGACAAAGCACACCAGTCAATACCATTAAAACCTTACTTATTGCAACAAATTACAACATGTACATGAAAGCATCCACATTTTGAACACGTATTTTTTGCCTTTTATCTAGTATACAAACAAAATGGTCTTCTTTAATATGTGTTTTTACATTAGCAAGCTGACGTGACCGAAACTTATAGACAACCAGATTCCAGACTAGATTTCAATTCGGAGTCGGGATCCAAAAAAATACCGCGTCCAATCTATAAAAAAGAAGAAGCTTATAGGCCTTTTTTTTTGGTTACGCATGCGAATGCAGCCATCAATTTATATTTGACCGAGACCCCTGGGCAAATCCCTTTGTCAAGCGTCATTATTTCTGAGATAAGGAGAGTATAATGTTCAATAATTTGCTTTACAATCATGTACATCGGACTGTAAAAGCTCTCATGAACATGCATAATGCTTTTATTAACTTCAACAATAAGTCTTCTTGAAATGAACAATTCGTGACGTGTATGGCTAGCATTATTCTAAACTGTAACATAAAGACTATTATTTTCACCATACATTTTGTCATCATTTTTCATTACGGTTATGACGTTTCGGAAAGAATTTATCTCTGATTTCTAGATTATTATTTTTTTGCCCACCCGGTAATAAAAGAACACGTAAATCATTTAATAGTATATATGAATAAAATAAGTACGATAGCGACTTTTCATTTCCCATTACTTTATTTTATGGACTATCTCCATAATTTCTCCATGATAAATATTCCGAGGAAAGAAACTTGATTCTATATAGACAAACAAAGAGTGTAAAGTTTTAGTGGTTGTATTTATTTATTTCTGATAATGGGTACGTCGCACATTATTACCAATTTGATGGTCTTCCATGAAGCCCTGTTTGGTAAAAATAAAAAAAATAACAGCAGCAAAAACAAAATAGATAAATACACAAGCATATAAACAGGTAAAATACAAATTAATTGGTATCCTCATGAAATAACTAATCATTCAAGAATTATCCTTGGATCATATACAAAAAATGTGTTAAAGGAATTTTCAATTTTATTAGAAAATACATTTAACAAAATGAAAATAAAATAAAGAATAGATAATAACCACGTATTTAAAAGAATGAAGACAAAAAATATTGAAAATATTGGAAACGTACATTTGTTATAATCTGATATAGCTTTATAGACACGGGCAGTGGCGTACGCATGATTTTTTCAAGGGGGGGGGGGGGGGTTAACATTTTGAAATCGGGCTGAAAATTTCGCAACGTGGTGGTTGTCCTAGGGGTAATTTTTAAGGTTGGTGGTAATCATCCTATAGGGGTAATTGTCCTGATACGAAACATCTGACCACAAGGCCTTCAACTCGTTATTTTTATCACCGACCCACCCAAGCCGTCGTCATAAACGTGATAATAGGGACTTTTATATTTGCACGTTGACAGCTTTGACTGCAACGTGTGACGTCATTTTAAGGCACTGCGCATGCGTCACGTCGTCTCAGTCAGCGATCGAGAATGCGTCAACCTTGATTTTCCTAAATCTAGTACGGTACTAGTATATATGCCGCGTGCGCATACAATATACAGTTCCCCAGGTAGACAAAGGAACATCCCTTCCCTGCTATTCACATTTTTACATAATAGCAGTGAAGGGATGTTCTACCACAGCAATATGCCATTTTCGTAATGTAACCAAATTGAATGCATAGGTCTTTGTGAAGTGCCTCAATAGAAACTATTTCATTCACCTGATAAGAATAATAGTATTTCAATAGACAGAATCCTAACTGCATACATCATTGTTGCCAGGTTTGACAAACATTATGGCTTGACCTACCTAGCAACACTTAATATATGCAGTTGCATTCTGACTATTGAAATACTATTATTCCTATCAGGTGAATGAAATAATTTGTATTGTGCACTTCACAAAGACCTACGCATTAAATTTGGTTACATTACGAAAATGGCCTATTGTTGAGGGTAGAATGAGGAACTGTATATTTTGTCCTCTTTCTTTGTCTGTTATGTTCATAGTGTTACTTCCTGCATGCATGTATATCGTCGAAAGCAATCTAAAATATTTCTAATTGTAGTCAACATGGGCAGTTGAGTACGTCAACACGCGGATCAGTCGGCGTTCGTCGTGTTCTCGTCCACTCAATCTAAAAGTCCCTACTAGTACTTGGCTAGGTCGTGATATAAACATAATGCGGTCTGCCTTTTGGTCCGGCATGGATATAATTAGGCGAATGCCTCTTTGTTGTTAGTATTGCCCATCAATATTTCATCTCTCTTACAATTCTCATAATAATTATATACCCACTTCTCATCACGACTCTCGACTGTTAAAGGTATTACAAAGTTTTGGTATGGGGTCATGAATTTGGTTCAAATTAACATATTTGAAGCATATGCGTTCTTACAATATTCATTAATCGTTGTCGCGGTTAAAATCGAGTCTAAAGTTATGAAATTATAAATAATAAACTCTTTATGTTGTATAGCTCCCTCTCAAGGTCAAGATATTAATTTAGCTATGAAACAATGTTTCTTGACTAAAATCGACCGATTAGCTATTCCCGCTTGGAAATTATATATCACAACTACATATTCTGAGATTTTCATGGTCGCAGCTAATATTGTACGGCCATAGGCGCTATTTCAAATTTATCAAAATTTACCGGGAGCACCGGTAAATTTTTATATTCAATTTTTCTCAAAATCAGAAGTGTTTTAGGGGCTAATTTTTTTTAGTGCTTATAATACATCCACAGGGGCATCCAAATATAACAAAATTGTAAAGATTCCCTATCCACCCAATTTTCAAAATTTCCCAAGACTTTGTATTACCGTTGCTTTACTGTACGATCCGACATAATGGTGCATAAAATAATCAGAACTTTAACGTTATGAACGACGTGTTATTTTGTTGTCTGTTCGCCTACTCCTGGCATCAATTCAATATGATGGTAACATGGTTGTAACGGACAATCATTTCTACAACTTTTTACAACTAAAACATTGAAAGAAAGAAAAAAAAACATGTATGCATCTTACTACAGAAAGGTTCGTTGGCAGCAAACACATAATGAATTGAACGCAAGATTTCATCAGCAACTGAAAATCAACAACAAAAACTTATGCACAACTCTAGACTATTTTACATATTGTCAACTATAACAGCACGTTCACTATTCGCTACACAAATATGAAGAAAATAAATAAATATTTGTAATGTATAAAACATATTATGAATATATAAATCTACTGGAGAAACCAAGGGTCTAATGCTTTATCTTTTTTCATCTTTTCCGAAACTTGTATGTAAACGATTTTTTATGTGTGTGGGTGTGTTCAGTAAGAGGTTGGTTATTTGGTAAATTATTAATTGATGTGCTCTCCCACTAAAACACTCGCCCACTCTTCGTTGTCATTAACATGTGAAATTTTCTACCAAAAGATGGCGCTGTTTAAATTTGTTCTGGTACGGAATAAGAGGCCTAGGTGCTTTGAACCTGCGATAAAGCAATAAATGAAAACGTCTGCGAGATAAGACAGCTACTCGTCAGATATTGCGTAAGAGCTTTAGATCGCGTTTCAGTGTGGTGTCCGCAAAGTGCGCAATTTTGATGTTATTGCAAGCAAGAGGAGGGCATCATTGAGCCGTGTCTGTATCAGAAGGAGAAAAAAGTGCTTTAAAAGTGAGTTTACATTTTTTTATTTCTATACTAACATTTAATTAACATACTTAACTGTTGTAAAATGTAAGACAAATATAACATAACCTATGTTATGTTGTATTTGTCTTACATTTTATGATATTAAAAGTGGAAAAAATCCACCCCGTGCATACCACATACATGCAGTGCTAGAGGTCCATACGCATTAGCATGGACTCTCTATGCTTTGCTGGAGTGATCTAGACCTACCTAGTGCCAAAACTTTCATCAGTTTGCTTCTCTTATTTTTCTGCTTTCTTTCAGTTTTAGAGCAGTTGTATAATACTATATTCGAGTTAGATTTCCCTTTAAAGCCATGCAGCCCATGTGTAGGCAAATGAGTAAACTTTTTTGCTTTAAATGATGCCCCATGCCATGCATCCCATCAATCAAAACCCTACATAAAAATACATATATGGGATCATACATTTTGAATCTAGTCAGCAAAAGTTGAAAGTCCGAGCTCACTATCACTGACATAAGGATCATGCATTAGTAAGAGTCTAGACCCTACATATCAACTTTTCAGAATAAAAAACAGTAACTAGCCTATAGATTTATGTACTTTTCGTAAATAAATTAGGTAATTCTAGGACTTACCCATACTGTAAATTTGCAGGAGAAAACGAGAGTATTCAGGAGGATACTTCTTGCAACGGCTTTTTCACTCTGAATTCAAATACATTACATACACATCGTATAGTGCAATGCAATGCATTGTAGTCCTACGCATTGCCTTGAGTGCTGAATGTACCTGTACACACACGTACGTACACATTCCCGTTTGAAATAGCAAACTAGATGCGAGCATGTATAGTCTTGATCGATATTGCAGACCTTGGTGTGAAATTGGTCCACTATTAATGACTAATGACATTTGAGGGGGGGGGGGGGGGGGGGGGGGGGGGGGTTGTTCCCTATTTTTAATTCTGATAATTGCCCTATTTACTTTGACTTATGCTCATATTAGATGTTGTAGTCTTAACCCAATTATTATCTTGAAAAAAAAAGTTATTAAAGACGTCACAATGACGTCGTTATAACGTCGTCCTTACGACAATAAAATATCTTGGAAAAATAGTCTTTAAAAGAGGTCATAATGACGTCGTAATGACATTGTCAATACGACAAAAAATATATTGGAAAAAATAGTCTTTTAAAGACGTCGTAATGACGTCGTCGATACGACAACAATTATCTTGGAATAAATAGTCTTTAAAAGAAGTCATAATGACGTCGTAATGACGTCGTCAATACGACAACAAATAGCTTGGAAAAAATAGTATTTTAAATACGTCATGATGACGTCGTTATCACGTCGTCAATACGACAACATTACATTGGAAACAAAATAGTCTTTTAAAGACGTCAAAATGACGTCGTCGATACGACAAAAATTAGCTTGGAAAAATTAGTATTTTAGAGACGTCATAATGACGTCGTTATCACGTCGTCAATACGACAACATTACATTGGAAAAAATAGTCTTTTAAAGACGTCATAATGACGTCGTCGATACGACAAAAATTAGCTTGGAAAAAATAGTCTTTTAAAGACGTCATAATGACGTCCTTATCACGTCGTCAATACGACGACAGTACATTGAAAAAATTAGTCTTTTAAAGACGTCATAATGACGTCGTCGATACGACAAAAATTAGCTTGGAAAAAATAGTATCTTAAAGACGTCATAATGACGTCGTTATCACGTCGTCAATACGACAACATTACATTGAAAAAAATAGTCTTTTAAAGACGTCATAATGACGTCGTTATCAAGTCGTCAATACGACAAAAATAAGCTTGGAAAAAAAAGTCTTTTAAAGACGAGAAAATGACGTCTTTATGACGTCGTTAATACGACAAAAATTATCTTGGAAAAAATAGTCTTTTAAAGGCGTCATAATGACGTCATTATCACGTCGTCAATATGACAAAAATTAGCTTGGAAAAAATAGTCTTTTAAAGACGTCAAAATGACGTCTTTATGACGTCGTTAATACGACAAAAATTATCTTGGAAAAAATAGTCTTATAAAGACGTCATAATGACGTCGTAATTACGTCGTCCATACGACGTACGACGTGTTTACCACTTTACGACCAATTAATGACGTCTTTAAGACGTCAGTCTGCTATCAGGGATAATGTTCTTGAGCAAGACATTTTATCAACATTGCATCCCTCCTCCCAGGGGCTAAATGGGTACCCAGTAGCATGTTGGCGCATGTAAAGAGGTTAATAGGTGGAATGCACGCTCTCCATGGAGTCGAGAATGTGTACTGTAATGTGCGGAATAGTACGTGAATCCAGTGACCAGAAAATGAAAATACTGACAGTTTTTTGGTCGGTTACAGCTGGTAAAGCACTTTATGGTAAACAGTTACTGTTATGGTCATCATCCCCTTTTGCAAGACATTGAAATAATCTACATTAACCACTCTCCACCCCAGTGTTAAAGGAGGTCTAGCATGACGAGACTACGTGTCTTTCCAGTGGCCTGACTCGGGGCCAATCGGATAGACTACGGACGACGCGACCGCAGTATTCACGTGCGTGCAACATACGCGAAACCGAAGCGTGAGGAGAACTTCGTTCTGTTTCACGAACACTAGCACACGCTGACCGTTAATCAAGTTCATTCGTATAAGTGCAGTTGTCCAAAAGAAATCGTAGATGGCGGTGATCAGTATTTGCCATTCTACACCCCCTTTAAATGGGTACCCGATAAGATACAAATGTTAATGTGGTTGGATCGGCATGTGTGCGCTTGAAAAATAGCACAAAAATACTCCTCAGGGAGCTGAATGTGTGTCTTGGTATGTTTGCACCATCAAATATATCAAATGACCGGGGAAATGATAATTATCATGCAGAGAGCATAGCGCTTTAAAACGTAGTAGTAGGTGTTATATACCTCACTTAAGAAATCCAGCCATCTGATTGGTCGAATTGCATTCATAAACTTCAACTGTTCCTGTAAAATTCCCGGTAACCATGCATAAAACATTTCAATATTTTTAATAACCATGGTTATTAAAAAAATAGGTCAGTCTCCATGGTTACCCCATAGGTTTACATGTTAAAAAATGGTTTGAGCGATGGAGGATACCATACGTGTGCGAAAAATTGGTCGGCAATTTCAATACAATTGAATCTCGATCGATCTTACCGACAATTTTATCTTGCATTGTTGACATGAAGACGAAAATTAACTCTCAAAAACAAAAAAACAACATCTGCCGATAGATCTTGATCTAAGTTCGTGCCAATATGCATTGCAAAAGTAAAAGAAGGGTCCATTTCATGGAGCTTTTGCGAAGCATTCATCACACGCGAAGCCGGTTTCAATCCATTTTAATGTATATATCGTACAAAACTGCCAATCATGTTAATAACGCGCGATGGCCGAGAGGTCTAAGGCGCTGACTTTAGACACATCACCTTTTGTACGCAAGAGTTCGAATCTCATCTTCGACCTAAAAAAAAGTATTTTTTATTTTTTATTTTTTAGTCTATTTTTTTTCGGCATATAAAAGTATTAATGACTGCTTTAATATTCGAGAAATAGTTGTTTTCATACGCTCTCGGGAAGGTTACAATTGGGCTATTCCCCTCGGCAAGCCTCGGGGAATAGCACAATTCTAACCTTCCCTTGAGCGTAATAAAACAACTATTTCTCTCAAAGCAGTCATTAATACTATACTATAAGAATGTGACTATTATCATAATTATTTAAAGATATATACCTTTAACATGCACAATAATTTTTTAATAAATATACACCAGTCACTGGTTTCGACGTATTACATCTTACTATATAAAAGACATTGATTGTTGAAAATTGTCAAGAAATAATGGAGATTTATTTTATCACATTTAATTTTTTAAAGAAAACGTCATATCAAAATTATGGCAGTAATTGATCATAACTGTATGTCTAGCGTATTAAGATAAAACTTGTAATTCGAGTAATGTTTTTTGATTGCATGATATAACTGATTAGAAAAGACATGTGTACTCCGTCAAATTAGTTAAACCACAAAAATACTATTTCGTTTTAATCTACAACGTTCATTACAAAAAAAAATGGAATCTTTAGATTTTAATATGATTTTTTTCAATGATTGAAATGTACATGCATTCATGATATCGTCATAATTAAATAAAGTATAAGGAACCCCCGAAGGAAATGATCCATTATTAGTGAGTCTACATACATGTACAAATAGCATCGTTGCCTGTATTGTGTACGCATTTTATAAATGCTTGTATTCACAATTTCGCATATAAGATTTTACTATAATTCAGTTTTTACATTCGTCATTTGAAATCCTTTTACAACTGGATATCCTCTCATATTTTGTTTCTTTTGTTTAATTGCAGCTCCAGTCGAGAGTGAACGAATTCCTGAACATCGGTAAGTATCATAGTACACGATTACCCTTTTCTCTTTCTGTCATCTCTCCCACTCCCTCTCTTTCTCTCTCTCTCTCTCTCTCTCCCGTTTCTCTCTTCATCTTTTTCTAATGCTATCTTCAATATTTCTTGTACCTTTGTTAACAAGAATATTGTCTGTTTGGAGCAAGAAGGGCATTATCTTATAATACTTTGACATATACTATATTAAACGCCTTCTTCACTCTCCCCTATATTGTCTTGCCGTGATACTTTTCTATGGCTTTCAAATGACATTCAATGAAATTATGCCATGATTGATATTATCAGGCTACCTTTATTTTTGAGCTGGATGTAGAATAAGCAAACTCCGGTTTTGATATTAAAAAACATAATTATAACCATTTTCACATCCCAGATTTCCCTCTCTTGACCTGTCTGTTAAAGCCTCTCTCATCCCCTCTCCAATCCCTGCACTCTCTCAGTTAAAAAAATTACCAATTCTCAAACACTATTATCTCAATGATTGTTTTTCTCTCTTTCTCTCTCTCTTTCTTCCTTTCTCTCTCCCTTACTCTCTCGTTTCTAAACTTTGTCAATCTCCATCTGCCCCCTCTTTGTCTGTATCTTTCACAATCTCCACATGCCTCTTTCTATGTATTTTTTTACTCTGTTTCTGTCTATGTCTGTCTCTCTCTCCTTATCCCTCTCTGCCTCTCTCTGTCTCTTTACCTCTTTTTCTTTTTCTTTTTACATAGCAAACGCACCCACAGCGATGAAGCTAAAGATGATGGTGATAGAGATGACGAAAGCCTGGAACAACGTCCTTGAAAACGACGAGCCAAGATGGATCGTAAACCTACCTCACCTTAAAATCTTTAGGATGAAATGCAATAGCATTATCGAATAACATCCAGAGATTGATTTGGCGGTAGCAAGAATTTATCTTACACACACAACAGAATATTTAATTGAATTTTACCAGTGTATGTTTTCCTATTTTGATTTCTTGCCATTCTACCTCAAAACAGCTGCTACATATATAAGTGCAATCATAATTTAAAATACGCAAACACTTACAATTACTTAACTGTTATCAATAATGTATTACAAGTCATCAGGTTTTTTCCCTTGTATTGGTGTATGTTTTGAGAAATTTGCTATTAGTCTAAAATTGTACAGTTCTTATGATATCTTGCTTTGTTTTGTAGTACACAAAATGCTGCATTCATCTTAACAGTATTTCCTCTTAAATCTATGCAATGTTTACATGTTCTGCATAATATTCAAGGCCACTCTTTATTGGTAAATAGATTGATATATGTAAATATCATATTAACTGATTATGAAATATAATACATGTAATGTTTAATGTTTGGACTAATTGGCATTAATACATATTTTTTGCTATTGCACGAAATCCTCTGACAAGACATGAATCAATAATTATGTGCCTCGCTATAAACCAGGTGTTATACATAACTACTTAGTATGAAGAATTTTGAATGTCATCTTTTTGGTGACACGACATTTGCTCCTGCGACAATTGCTCCGGGCTTTATTTCGTCTAAGATGTAGGGTTAGGGTTAGGGTTTCAATAGGGTTTTATGTTAGGTTTAGGGTTAGGTTTAGGGTAGGGTATAGTGTTGAATCCAGGGTTGAAGTTAGCCATTCGATTAGTGTATGAAATTTACAGCGGAGCAATTGTCGCCGGAGCAAATGTCATGGAATCATATTTTTTTATAACGTTAGCTAGCCCGTCTAAAGTCGGCGTAATGATAATGTTGTACATGTATGATGTATACATACTATAATGTGATACTATTTTATACAGCTTATAAATCAAAGCGCTCTGTAAATGTTACTACTATTATCGATATTGTAAATATCTTTTACAGCTGATTAAAAATGCCAGTCCACTTCTAAATTAGAGATTAAACATTTCATTCACCTATTCCAAAGCATAGGCTTACGACCCCCCCCCCCCCCCACCACCCAATACTGAATAAAGAGAAGACACTACCTTCCGCGCCTCACTGAGGCCTTCAAGCCGATCCTTAAAAAATATTCCTAAGCTTATGCAAACATTATCTAATTTCCATTATTTTGGGTTTGGCATATACCATGATAGTTGCAAGGTTTCATTAGCTTTTGATAAGGTCTGTTTCTATGCGTCTTGAGCATTTAATTTCAAGTGTATTAGTGTTCTGACCGCCTTACAAATCATATACGGAGCTTCACTAGTTCGTGTATTTTTGTGTATTTTCTTGAACTCTAGACTTTCTTCTATATAATGTGTATTATATAAATACAGTCAAACCTGTCTATCAAGGTCAGCCAAGGGAAACATAAATAGTGGCCTCTGTAGGCAGTTGGCCTCTCTAGACAGGTTCTACGACAAACATTTCCTTCTCGAGGGAGACAAAATATATGACCACTATTCACATGTGGCCTTTAAGGACAATTGGCCACCAAGACAAGTTTGATTGTATTATACACTCTTAAAATGTTGGGTAAATTTAGTTGGGTAATTGTTGGTTGGTTAAAAAAATTCGTTATTCTGGGCTATTATTACCCATTTAAGCATTTAAGTGTTTTAACCAATATTGGGCAATTATTTTTACTTAATTATTGGGCGGATATTTACCAACAGTATTGGTAAATGAGGGTTGGGAACCAGTTGCCCCGTAGTTGTGTAATTTTGCCACATTTCCTTTGCGAGTTGGGTAAATTTTGTTGGGCAACTGATGGTTGGGTAGAAATTCGCCTAGAAATTTACCAACATTATTTTGCAAATTAGGATTGAGTAATTTTTGCCTGTAGTTGTGTAATTTTGGCACATTCCCACTGCGAGTTGGGTAAATTTCGTTGGGCAACTGATGGTTGGTCGAGAAATCGTTTCCAAAGTTGGGTAATTTTTATCCCAATCTGTTTCAGGGCATTATATTTACCCAATTATTATACATTTAGCAACAACATCGTTCCAAGGAGTTGAGAGCAATTTACCAAGTAGTTGGGTAATTGTTAGATGCTGAGGAATATTACTCATCACCACTTACCCAATTTGACTTTGCTCAAATTTTGTTTGCTCATATTTGGGTAATAATTGACCACCGCCTCTTACCCAATTTTACTTTGCTCAAATTTTTGTTTGCTCATATATTGGGTAATAAATGACCACCGCCTCTTATCCAATTTTACTTTGCTCAAATTTTTGTTTGCTCATATATTGGGTAATAATTGACCACCGCCTCTTACCCAATTTTACTTTGCTCAAATTTTTGTTTGCTCATAATTATGCTGAGTAATAATTACCCATCACCACTTACCCAATTTTACTTTGCTCAAATTTTTGTTTGCTCATATATTGGGTAATAAATGACCACCGCCTCTTACCCAATTTTACTTTGCCCATATTTGTGTTTGCTCTTATGCTGAGTAATAATTACCCATCACCACTTACCCGATTTTACTTTGCTCAAATTTTTGTTTGCTCATATATTGGGTAATAAATGACCACCGCCTCTTACCCAATTTTACTTTGCCCAAATTTTTGTTTGCTCATATGCTGAGTAATAATTACCCATCACCACTTACCCAATTTTACTTTGCTCAAATTGTGTTTGCGCATAATTGGGTAATAATTGACCACCGCCTCTTACCCAATTTTACTTTGCTCAAATTTGTGTTTGCTCATATGCTGAGTAATATTTACCCATCACCACTTACCCAATTTTACTTTGCTCAAATTTTTGTTTGCTCATATATTGGGTAATAAATGACCACCGCCTCTTACCCAATTTTACTTTGCCCAAATTTTTGTTTGCTCATATGCTGAGTAATAATTACCCATCACCACTTACCCGATTTTACTTTGCTCAAATTTTTGTTTGCTCATAATTGGGTAATAATTGACCACCGCCCCTTACCCAATTTATTTTGCCCATATTTGTGTTTGCTCATATGCTGAGTAATAATTACCCATCACCACTTACCGAATTTTACTTTGCTCAATTTTTGTTTGCTCATACATTGAGTACTATTTGACCACCGCCCCTTACCCAATTTATTTTGCCCATATTTGTGTTTGCTCATATGCTGAGTAATAATTACCCATCACCACTTACCCAATTTCACTTTGCGCCTTTTTTTGTTTGCTTATATAGGGTAGTAATTGACCACCGCCTTTTACCAAATATATTTAGCTCAATTTTCTTTAGCTCACAATATGCTGTGTAAATATTGCTATGAAAAATTGAAATTATCTCTCCTGTAATTGTAACCATTTACTTCTAGACTATTTTAAAATTATAATAACAGAGTGTTGAAGCGACGATGAATTTGTGCGAGTTTGATGCTGAAAGAGTCCAAGATTTATCTTTTGTGAAAACTGAGCCATCTTAACCATGTAGGCCTATAGAGTTACATAATCTACGTAAGTAATGATCATGGAACGTACACGCTATCATCGTCAATTACGCGCATGCGTAAATGGCAGTGGAAACCTTCGATGGGGACTAGACTTACGTTTAACCCATAGAGATATTAAGTATATATCTCTATGGTTTAACCAGACTTGGGTAAAGTTTGCCTGGTATTGGTCTTGGGGTAGCGCGCACATGGCCTGGTCGCTCGCGATCAGCATGCCATGCGCAGTACTATTTCTATTTACTCGGTATAGCCGGCGCGGCCGTCCCGGCCCGGGAGCTCGAGCTATATGATGCACCAACGTAACTAGCAGCCTGTACTGTACGTACGTACGTACGTATATACGCATCATATCGGAGTCTTGCATGCTAGAGCCTGAGGGTCTAAAAATGGAGCTCGACAACTGCTGCGGAGATAGTTCAAGTGAAGATGGGTTCATAGACCCTCTCACCAAAATCGTTCAAAGGTGGGGATGTCCGTCAGTGTTAAAGATACTAGAAGGTACGTTCACATCTTATTGAGATTAGAAGTTTAGAACATGATCAACAGGTACTTGCTGTAGACTTGTTCCCATATCCATAACACATGAGCAACATGTAGACTAGTTCTATATGCCTCAGCAATGGTTAATGAATACGCTTCAATTCAATTGGTCTATTAAACTTTGCCTCAAATTTGCTCTTTTAATGCATGTGTTACTAATCCAAACTAATATTTGATTGATATAGGTCTAGATATCAAATTCAAATTGTACTGTTTCCATGAATTTTAGATCACAAATGAATATTTAAAAATATTTTGTTCAAGATTTTACAAAACCCAAAGGCCAAAACCTGCTACAATACATACATAACACAATACCCTCCATTTTCTATGGATCATGGGTTGTATGGGGTCCAATCACAGAACTCTTTAATACGTATTTAAGAGTTCTGTGGGTCCAATACATTGGACCATATAGGTGTGTACCCAGATAGTAATACAGTACGTGGGACTGGTGTAATTTTGAACAATTATCTCTGTTATCTGAAATTGGTATTACTATACTAGATCTAGTCTAGGTCTAGATCTAGATCTAGGCCTACTTATATTTAATAATCAACACTGAACTGAATGATTCATCAGAAAATTGAAGTTGTCAAATAATGTACAATTTTATGAACATTATTTTGTGGAAGATCATCTTTCATTTTCCTGTAGATCTAGAAGTCTAGATTTCAAAAAGTGAGACAATTTGTCTTGCCCATTGCCATGTTAAGGATTTTGCCCTTTCATTTTCTACAGGACTTTGAAATTCAAACACTCTAAAAAAATGTTGGGCAAGTGCCCAATTTTTACCCAACATGAGGGCACTTATGTGTCCGACTAACTATTGGGTAAATTAAAGATTTTGCATGATTTACCCAGTGTTGGATGAAAAGAAAATACCCAACTTTTAACCAACAAAATTTACCCCAATAGGAAATTCACCCAATTCTCACCATAATGTGTAGTATATTCGACACTAGTTGGGCAAATTATTTCATCAGTAACATGGTTGGTAGAAAATAACCCAATTATTGGACAAAAATGACCAACTTTAATTTGCCCAAAAATATTACCCAATTATTTCATCGGTAACTACATGGTTGGTAGAAAATAACCCAATTGTTGGACAAAATTTGCCCAACATCAGTTTTACCAAGTAACACCTACCCAACTTATTTCTGACCTTTTATTAGGTAACTTCATACAGTAAATGGTTGGGAGAAATTATTTGACAAAAACGCGCCAAACTTTGATTTGCCCAGTAACATCTGCCTAACTTTGTTTTACAGAGCATAGACTCTACATCCTCTTGGTTTTAAATGGGGCTATTAATTATGTGCTATTGCGATATTCCTTGTCATAACTAAAAGGCAGTTGACCCACATTTTAGCCCATATTAATAGCCTAATTCAAAACCAAGAGGCTGTGGTGGTTTTCGAAATTGCAGTGACCTCGCTGTAGTACACGAATGGGCACAATTTTTAACATGGGTACATTTTTTCTCATTTAAAAAAATCTTTTTCTGAAAATAATTTTTAAATATGGAAAAATTACAGATGCTTAAGCCACCAAATTATGCCCACAAAATTGTACACTATTTTACTACATGTCCAGATTTCAATGAAATCATTAGAACCGATGGACGGATTACCATCCAAACTTGGGACATGTACATGTATCTTGCAAGTTGCAAAGCCAACGAACTGATTCGATTTTGGGATGGAGGTGCACATGGAGGAAGGACATTCGTTAGTACAGGATTAACTGTCCTATTTTGCTTCATATCAGTGAAATGTTCCAGCACATGCATTTTTTTTAATGTTTCACACCACTGAACAATAAGCTGTACAAAAGAATTATTAAACACCACAAATTATCTTTTCTAGGATAAACAATTGTCAGTTGCCTCTATTCAAGGTAACACACTATAATTTATATATGGTTGTATGGTACTGTAAGTGGCCTGTGAAAGGCTTGAGTGCTAGACTTTTTGAGAAACCCTGGTCAGATAAAGCTAGGTTATTTGTCATACTAAAGCTGAGAAACATGGCTACTAATGCAGACAATATCATGGCAGCCGCAAAAGGTTGAACAAAACAATTACCGGTATGGCAGTTTAAAGTTGAAGTAATAGGCATGACAGTGCACATGGAGAAGACACATATGATTATCAATGAATTAGTAATGTTAATTAACCAATCAGCATATATTGACCGCTATGCTAACTCTCAAATCATTCTGATTCATTTGGTAAGTTGAATGACTTTCTTTGAAATCAAATTCATTGCTGATGCAACTAATCTTTATACTTTAAATAGGCCCCTACATTGTTAAAAATTAGGCACAATTTGACTAAACTAAGGTGATTACTAGTATGACTTTAGAAAAGGTTTCCATTCTTAATTTGATTGTGTGGATGTTAGTAACATCACCTGAAAATAAATAGCAATTAGTTGATACAATTCGCTAGTATGATCTAAAAGTAAGTTTTCTATACGAAGACCAAATTTTCGAGAAAATCGCATTTGAAAATTCAGATTTTCATAGACTCTTGTGGAATAACAAAAAACATTGATTATGCGATTTATTCAAAATGGAAGATATTTTAGCTGGAACATGAGCAAATGTTTACAGCTTATCATTATCTAAAACATATACTTTTGTTTAATTTGCGCAACCATACGTGTGTTTGTGGTATTATATGAAAACAATCAGTTTATGCTGCACTAAGCCTTATTTATCAATCTCTCCCTCTTCTTCTCCAGAAAATGAAGTTGATGTGGAAACCCTTCCCCTTCTAAGTGAAAGTATAATCACATCCTTCATACCCAAGATTGGACCTCGATTGAAGTTTCTCGCTGGGTGGCGTGCAGAGGTAGGCCCTAGATGTGGCACAATATCTCACTATGGATAGTTACAGATGCTTTCAGTGTCTTGATTTAATTAGGGGGGATATTTCTTGCCTATTCCATCATTTAAAATACACACATACAACAACCAGGGGGAAAAATGTAAGTATAACATGCATGCAAGGGGCATGTAGACTAACATTTCGTACATTATCGGGATATAGAAAACATCTCATTTCAAAGCACGCTGCACGGATAAAGACGTCAAGCACAACTACAAAAGCAGTTCCAGATCACCAAAGTGAAACCTGTTATGAAGGATCTGTTCTAGGAAAGAATAACAACACTGAAGGGAATTTGGAACAACTGCACCAGGAAAAGGCATTGTTTGTTGGAGAAAGCAGTGAGCAGGAAGATGTCTCTTTTGAAACGCAAACAGAGAGACTACCTGATATTGCAGCAAAGTTTGTAGCAGAACTCAGGGCAAGGACTAATGTGCCTGCTTCACACACCAACAAGGTCATTCAAACCGCACAAGATTTGGTTATTTCTGTGTTACAAACTGTGCAACAGGATGTGATGGATATCTTAAGTGAGCCACAATATGCAGCTAACAGTGAGCTGAGATCTGATATACAAGATGTATTCGAGAATTCAAAGAATCCATTTTCAGAGCTCATGTCAGATACTCAACAGAAAAAATATTTCTCTGAGAAAGGTGATTTCATTCAGCCTTGTGAGGTGTTGTTGGGAACTTGCTTAAAACCAAAAATTGATCAAAAGACAGGTGATCCACTGCAAAGCACACAAAAAGAAACCTTTCAATATATACCACTAGCTGACACTATTAAACAATACTTAGAGCGACCAGGAGTAATGAACGCCATACTGTCTCAAAAAGGATCAAAAGATAATGATGTTTTGTATTCATTCAAAGATGGTCACTATTATAAAAGGCAGGAAGCTACTGCTAGACAAGACTGTGAATTCTTAGTGCCTCTGTTGTTGTACAATGATGAGTTTGAGACAGCCAATCCGCTTGGGTCAAAACGCGGCAAACACAAGGTAAGTGCCTTTTATACAAGTGTGTTATCCCTTCCCAGGAAATACCAGGCTAGGCTAGAAAATATCATGCTCACAGCTATGATCACATCTCCGCTTTTGAGTAAATATGGCATCTCAGAAGTTTTGAAGGTAATCAAGGATGATCTGCAGCAGATGTGGACTGATGGACTCACTATCAAGTGCAAAGAGTTTGAGGGTAGGGTCAAACCCTACTTATTCCAAGTTGTAGGGGACAATCTTGGCATTCATGCCATGCTGGGATGTACAACCTGTTTCCGTGCCAACTATTACCGTAGATTCTGTAGAGGCCATCGCTCGTTGCTTCAGAAACAGCCAAAAGAGGATGCCCAATATCTCCGTGATGAAATAAACTATGATACAGATCTTCAAAAGCCCTTGTCAGAATCTGGCTTGAAGCATGCAACAGTTTTGAATGAATTGCCTTACTACCATTCCACCCAAAACTTATGTCCAGATGTAATGCATGATTTTACAGAGGGAGTCTTGCCCCTGGAAATGCACCTTGTTTTGAGTAAACTTGTTCAGAAGGGTTTCATAACACTGGATGAGGTGAACAGTAGAATATCCTCATTCAATTTTGGCTTTGTGGACCGCAAAAACAGACCAAGCCCAATCAGGCAGGCATCACTGAAGAATCCATATTCTGCCAGTGGACAGACATCAGCACAGATGACGTGCCTTGCATACAACATCCCTCTCATGTTAGGAGACAAGATTGATGAGATGTGTGATGAGTGGGAACTCTTACTGTCAATCATTGACATCTTCAAAATCATTATGAGTCCCAGTATCAGTAAGTCTGCCATCTATGTCCTGAAGGCAATGATTGATGATCACCACAGGCTCTTCATGCAGCTCTTCCCTGAAGCTAGTCTAACTCCGAAGCAGCACTTTCTTGTGCATTACCCACGTGCACTGAAACACCTTGGGCCACTGACCCAGTATTCAGCATTGCGTTTTGAAGCAATGCACAGACCTTTCAAGCAGATTGCCAGTGTATCTTGCAACTACCAAAACATTGTCAAAACATTGGCTAACAGATACCAAATGGCACGGTGCTACAGGTCAGTATCAAATCAGTCACTGGATAGCCAAGATATCAATGTGTCACAGCAAGCTGCAGCAATGCTTGGTGATCTACTTGATGATGAGGCACTTTGCAAAAAAATTAACTGTGGAAGGGGAACCGAAGTTACAGTTGCTGGGAAAGTGGACATTCATGGATATGAGTTCCGGGCAGGTGTTGATGTACTTCTATATTGGACTGATGATGATGGACCCACGTTTGGACGTGTTCAGCATATTGTAGTGGTGCAAGAAAAGTTGTATCTGCTCCTTCGGCTGTATCAGACCTTGTACTTCAACAGACATGTTGAAGCATTTGCAGTACAGGTGGGCAGAGAGGAATCACAAGCTGCTGTTGAATGGTGTGACCTGTTTGATCACAGGCCAGTCAATGCTGTCCAGTCCTATAGTGGAAGAGGGCGCTGCTTGTATATTGTGGTGCACCATTCATTCATCTAGGAACAAGAAGGTACGTGTAGGCAACCCGTTGCAAGCAAGTGATATATTTTTACAACTAGACATTACAGGTGCACTTGCAAATTTTGTCTTAGAGAACAGAACCAAAACAAAGCAAAAGAAAGAAACTGTTATTCCAATTACAATTATATCTATGAATCAGTTCTTAGTGTATCATTCTACACATTTTGATTGAAAAAATAGCTAAGAAGCTAACCTTGATCGATCTGTACTGACTTGCTAACAAATTTGATTATTCCAATGACAATTTTTACAGTAAATATCTGGTTTGAATTTTTTAACTCGTTATTAACTTCATTGTTTCTGTATCTGAAAATGTGTCTGTTATATTTGCATTCATTCATATTATGTTGTAATTTCTTAAATGTACCATGACTCATGCCAAGTTTTTCTAGCATATGTACTTCATTGAGGCCCCGGAAATGTGCTATTTTTTACCAATGCATGTTCCTGCCTAAAGTGAAAGTTCCTAACTGGATATTATTATATTATAGATGTACTGAAGAAGCTTCGGCTCATGAGTGACCACTTTTCAATTATGGGTTTGCTTTAAATAGGACAAGGGTACAGAAACAGTGAGAATGATTTTCCCCTTCAAGGAATAAACTTGATACTAAAGTCTAACCTGGGGCTGTTTGTGTCATTAATAATGTAAAGAATAATCAGTCATTTACATGTACATTGAAAGTTCAATTATTTTTCATTTATTTATTGTAGTATCATGCTGCAAATCAACAAAGCATGGAACAAGCATCAACGTCGACAAGAAGCCCATCAGTGTTCTCCTTAGATGACTGCTCAGATCTCTCTTGTGTAACAGGAAGTGAGTGGAGTCCCAGACAAAGCCCTTCCCAGCCCAGTTTGGATACGCCACTTTACGACTCCCCAGAATCCAAGAGTCCTGATCAACATCCTCCCCTGAAACGGGTCAAGAAAGTGCATTTCGTAAGTTTATGTATATAGTGGGCTGATACAATTGAAGCGTGGGCATGTCGAGTCACCATCATTCATCAGTTTTTATGCCTCCAACACATAAGGGTGCCAGAGGCATTATGTCTTGGAGTTATCTGTCTGTCAGTATTTCTGACAAGCAGCAGGGCTCAAAGGTGAAAGGTCAGTTCAAAGGTTATTCAAGTTTTTACTAAAAATACCATTTTATTTCTACATCTGCAGAATGGCTAGTGATATGATTTGGTAGGTACATTTTGGTATGAATGAATAAAGGAATGTTATGGAAAATGTTTGGTTGGGGTTATGGGTTTTAAGCTAGTCTAAGGTCAGTTTCAAGGTTTCATTGAAATTTTTTATCAGAACAAAGTTTGCAAGGAATGCCCAGTGAGTGATTTATGATGGGCTTATTGTAGGAGGTCGGACAGCCAGAGATATACCCACCGACTGCATGCTGTCACATTTCACTTGTTTATTCTGAATTTACTGATCTTTAAACAAAAAATCCTTTATCTGTTGCAGAACATTGCTTGTATATTGAGAGAGACCACCATGGGAAGAGCAGCATTAAGGAACATCAATGCTACAAATCTCTGCAGCAAAAGGGACCGGCATACTGTTGTGGATATGTTGACTCAGTACCTGATACGGGAGTATGGTACCAAGCCAAGCTCATTTGTGAAGGCATCAATGGCCCATGCCATTGTGACAAGCTTTCCTTTCTTAAAAGATCCAGAATCTCCACTTGGCTATGTAAGTCCTGTCCATGAATTGCTTTCCTTAATGTGACCTCAGGTATGGCTCAGATCACCACTTTTTTCTGGACTGATTTATGGATTGATTCTTACCACAGCGGGCATTTATTACTTGGAGGTGCCTTAATTCTTAGGTTGTCCATCCATACCTCCATCTGTCCCTACCCCACAGACCCCATTTACAAGAAAGTGAAATTTTATGAGAAGTTTCTGTTTGAGCCAGAAGCAATAAGCTACTTTAAGGTCTAAATCAAATAAATTATGTGTTTATGCAATAACTTTTGGAATACTGGATCATATTATTTTGTGTAACTTGCTATGAAGCTTCCTCAATTTTGTTATTCTTGTATTTATTATATTGGAGATGCTCAATCAATTGCATGTTCAATGTTGTATCACATTATCACAAGCATTGTAAGAGCATCTCTGGCAATAGTAAATTTGACAGTAGACAGGCCTGAAAAGCTTACAAATAATGAAAAGCTAATATGGCATCAATCACTAAATCGTGCAATATTTTTGTTTATTTTTACCACTTGTTTATAAGTTATATTATCCAGTAATGACACATCTCTTAATATTTAGACTTTTGTCTGCATGCCATTGAGTAATGGATATTCACAGAATTATCCATCATTCACTTTGTTTTTGCAATGACTTGATGACATTGCTGGAATATAACAGTGTGCAGTTAGAAATAGGTACTTAAGAGGACAAACCTTGTTATTGCAAACACTGACATATGTAACAAAATATGTAAATGTACAGTTTACACTGGAATTTTATTGTGCTTTTATTTGATTATTATTAATGTTTAACAAATGTTGTTGAGCATTACTGTTTTTGAAGTTGAATTATGAAGGAATTTTAATTTATTTGAGCAGGAGGCCTGGTACTGCGTGGGGGCCAAGGGACGGCCAGCAACAGGCTACCTGGAGGAGCATCTGAGGTATGTCAGAAAAAAGGAGAAGTCCCTGAGGGTACCAGTAGCTGAAGACGAGGCAGAGTCTCAAAAGCAAGGTATTCTGGCTACTTTTTCATATAGTTAAAGTTTTGAGTTATTCAGATCCGTCTGATGAAGTCATGCTGTGCCATAACAAACTGGTGGGGCATGAGCAATGCCAACTAAAACCCCCCTTCCAATACAATCATCAAAAACTTGTTGATACATGCTAATTGTTGATTGTTCTGTTGCATTATATCCAGGAGATACCGATCTTGAGTCTGTGAACGATGATAACATCACGACAATGGAAGAATGGCTGCGTAACAACAAGGAGCCAGAGGACATGGTGAAGGACTACATGAAACAAACAGCAACAAAAAGACATGACTGGATCAAGAGAAGTGACTGTTGTGTGAAGAACATTCTTACCACATATCCCAGACTTCTCGATGCTGGAATGGTATGTGGACCTTGATTTTTCTTCTGCATGTGACAAGAAAGGACATTAAATTAAACTAGAGTCGCATGTTTTGAGAAGTAACTTTTTTGTTTTTTGGTTGCATGGGCAGGTTTACTTTAGCAGTCTCCTTAAAGGGATCGTTTAACAATCTGAGATACACGGTCCTACAGAAATCGTGCATCCCTATTGAACCGATAATTGTTAGTGTGTACCATTCAAATCCTTGCAAAATGGTAAAGAGAAGATGCAAATGAAAGATATCCTACCTTTCATCTGGCTTCTATAACTATCCTAACAATTACAGATTGAAGGAGATTTTGCAGAATTGTTCCCAGAGAAAGCAAACGCACTGTACCAGAAGTGGCCCACATTCTGTAACAAAGTAGTGGACTTCACCGAGAAAACTGGCAACTGGAGAAGTGCAAGAGCCGAATTCGAAAACATTCATGACCCTGGGAAACTCAGTCTTGGTATGTGGTGTCAGAACACACATTTGACAGTATTAGTGAAAATGACTTGAGAGAAAGTCAAAAGAATTTATTTCAATTACACTATATGATGTTTATTTTTGTGGCCAGGACCAAACATTGAGTCTAATATCCCCCCTGTAAGGAATTGAACTGAAATAAATAAAAGTGCTCTGAAACATATAATACATGTACAACATATGATAAAAACATGATTCCATGACAAAGGTTTAGCATACTTTTACTTGCTTGTTTTGTTTGTTTGCTTTTTGGGGTGGGGATGGTGGTTTAAAGCTCATTGGGAAGGCTATGCTGAAGTTTGTGCAATTTTGATTTTCTTTACTCAGAAAGCTGAGCTCCAAATTACTGACTGACATTTACGTTGAGTGATTTTACCCATATTTGTAGAAAATAATTGTTGTATTCGACCGTTATTTTTAATTTGCTGTATATAACTGTACATTTTGTAAGATGTTCCATAATTGACCTGTTTGCTGTTGCACCTTTTCTTCATATGTAATTGGGACTTAATTACTTAACTCTTTCATTGTTTCCCTCTTTTTAGAGGAAAAGAGCAATCTTGGATTCTACATGCTCCCAGTCTTGTTCCGAGGAAGGAAAGATTCCAAGAGAGGAACGTACACCACTGCAGAAACATTGTCGTCCTTCATTGACGTTCAACCAGTAAGTATATGTGCTGGGGAGGTGGTAAAGTAATGACATGTAAGGCATATATTTTGGTTTGCGTTTAAAATCTTGCCATAGTAATCATATTTCATTACAAACAAATTCAATAGTTAATTTGTTAAGAGTTTCAAACCTAGGACAACTGATGAAATTGAGGTTGAAATGCAATACCTATGTTCTTACCAGATAAGGCATTGCCATAACATTTTATTTGTGTAAAACTTGAAAAGCAACCATTTTCAAGTTCCTAGTAATGGGCACGCTGGTCCCCAAGGAGGCCCTGCAGGGGCAACACTAGGCGCTTTAATCTTAATAAGTCAGTTTGTCATTATCTGTGGTACAACTACAAATGGCCTCAGATTTGTCATCACATCGCATTTCACTCATGAATGCAAGCAAGTCCTTTAACCTGCAAATGACATGTGAAAAATGCATGCTTATATTAACAGGCTGTATATGCCTTCCAGCTTAGTTGATGTAATGCTCTGAACGTGACCAGTTTGGGTACAGTTGACCTTTGCCGCAGGGATATTTAAGAATACCCAGTAATGTTTTGATGGGACAGGGATGAACATGCATAAACAAATTTGGGTGTCCTGTAGGTGATTGTGGATTCATAAGCAGAAGCATTCGACAAGCATCAAATATATATATATCAATCCATATAATTACAAATGATTTCTTCTTGATTTCTCTTTGGACTACAGGAGGTTCTCGACATCCAGACTTATGTTGATAACATTGATGAAGCAGTCAGGTCACAGCCATTTGTTGTTGTGCGTGGGAACATTCTCACACCAATACAGGCGTACGTCGTAGTAGAGAGGAGGATACTTCCTGCCGCAACACTGCTTAAAGCAGTCGACTTGTGCTTTAAGGCACTTTATGTGATGGATATCGAATATCAGCCGCAAAGCTGTTCTGTTTGGAAATTTCTCCAGATTGTGGTGTTCCAGTTTACCGATGGGGAGCATCTTACACCAAAGCTGCGGGAGGTCCGAGCCTTCATGAACATGCCATAAGCCATCATGATGTGTTCACGCCAAGGATGATTACTGGTGATATATTTCCTACAGATGAAACTGACACATCATCGTTTAGCACATTTTGGCTACTTGAACCAGTTTATTTTGGGAGAAAAAAAACTGGAAAAAAGTATTATTTTGGACAAAATAACCTTAAAGACAAACTGTTATGAGTTGGATTCAGCACATTATTTTACATAATTTAGACATGTTTGTGTAAGACTGAAGATTTGAGGGTGGGGTGAGGATCGCTGAATAATATTAAAAAAAAGAGTGAATTTATACACAGCAGAAGTCTTTGTGTACATTTTAAAAATGATAAAGGCCTAATTGTTTTATCCCAATCATTGCTTAACATCCCCACCTTGAAAGTTTAAGAAAACAAATGAATATATGCCAAGTATAAATACAAAACATATTATTGGCTATAAATCTTTTGCACTGGCGTATACAAATGCTTATCGTGTTTGGTCTTAATCCCAAGAGTACTGTTTCATAACTCGTACATCAAAATGATATATTTCTTCATAAAACATGAGCTATGATATTTTCTGCGTTTAAAAAAGCAAGTGGGGTATATGATTGTAAATTACATATACCATTAATTTTCATGTAATGTGTATCGTCCATTGACCCTACGCTGAACTCTCTGCTGAATGGACTGCATGCATTAATTTACATCGCGCAAAGCAGAAGTAGAGAAGTCAACATTTTTATCTACATTTTGCAAAATTGTATTGATATTATTGATAATATCAATAAAATCAATCAAACTGAGTATAGCAGGTAGGGTCAATTGATTTTTGTTGTCTTTAATCTAATCAAAAAGTTATAGTAGGCAGTGTGTATCCTTGTTATTTGATCAGTACCTGTTCACCATCACAGATAGCCAAACTTTCATGTGGTACTTCTGCACATGTCAAATAATCTAGAGGGATTTGAATTTATTTCCTCTTTTTTTTTACTTCAAAAAAATGTGTTCATGTGTAACACTCTAAGGCAGAGTATTGGTGTGTCAGGATAAATGAACACTATGCCACACCCACAAAATATATATGATGCACATATTCATGTATGAAATCAGAGTACATGGAATACATACAGTGTACATCAAAGTTGTCATGCTGCACCAAACAGGGGCTATATTTGCATTTACTTTTTTTAAAAGGTTGTATTTTTTTCACCAAAAATTGTAATGTTGTAGTTGATGTTAACAAGTTTTGTTTTTACGTTTCTGATGAAAACAACAACATGTGTTTACTGTGTATGTTATTTGTGTTTCAGTTAAGCAATTATTACCCTTTAGATGAGAAAAAGAGTTGAGCCAATAGATGTTATGGAAAAAATGTTGAGCAATGATTATCCAACAGACGAATTAAAGAGTTGGGCAAATGGATATTGTGGAGAAATAGTTGAGCAATTATTACCCAATAGATGGTTGTTTTGATAGTTGGGCAAATGGATATTGTGGAGAAATAGTTGAGCAATTATTACCCAATAGATGGGTGTTTTGATAGTTGGGCAAATGGATATTGTGGAGAAATAGTTGAGCAATTATTACCCAATAGATGGGTGTTTTGAGAGTTGGGCAAATGGATATTGTGGAGAAATAGTTGAGCAATTATTACCCAATAGATGGGTGTTTTGAGAGTTGGGCAAATGGATATTGCGGAGAAATTGTTGAGCAATTATTACCCAATAGATGGGTGTTTTGAGAGTTGGGCAAATGGATATTGCGGAGAAATTGTTGAGCAATTATTACCCAATAGATGGGTGTTTTGAGAGTTGGGCAACTGGATATTGCGAAGAAATTGTTGAGCAATTATTACCCAATAGATGGGTGTTTTGGGAGTTGGGCAAATGGATATTGTGGAGAAATAGTTGAGCAATTATTACCCAATAGATGGGTGTTTTGATAGTTGGGCAAATGGATATTGTGGAGAAATAGTTGAGCAATTATTACCCAATAGATGGGTGTTTTGATAGTTGGGCAAATGGATATTGTGGAGAAATTGTTGAGCAATTATTACTCAATAGATGGGTGTTTTGAGAGTTGGGCAAATGGATGTTGCAGAGAAATTGTTGAGCAATTATTACCCAATAGATGGGTGTTTTGATAGTTGGGCAGACTGGGAGTTGGGTAAAAACTGGTTGGGCATTTAATTAACCAACATTAAACTTACTCAAAAGTTGGGCAAATAGAAGGTTGGGCAATATCTAACTGGGTAAAATTGGTTGGGCAAGAAATTACCCAACTGAAAATATAACCAACTGTTAGGCAATTGTAGAGTTGGGTAAAATATGATGGGTCACCAACTGATGGGCAATTCAATTTGCCCAACCACATAGCAAACTGATTACCCAACATCAGTTGGGCAGATTTTAACCAATAGTTGTGTGGACCGTATGTTGCTCAGTGTTGGTTAAAAGTTGGGCATTTTTTTGCCCAACTATTTTAAGTGTGTAGATAGATAGAAAGATAGATAGATAGATGAATATTTTATTGAAAAACACAATTTGAATAAAAACATGCATTACGTCAATGCCGAATTGAGATGAATCTACAATGATAGAGTGCACTCAAAGAAGGTAATCAGCATTGGCTACGAACTAAAAATTCAACGATTAACATAATTATTGTACCACATTTGTTTTGTATATATAATCTAAAGTGGCATGTGATTCGATATTCTACATGACAATGCAAGACCTAAAAATAAGGAAGTCTAAAAGCATTAGTTGATATCTTTCTTCATAGAATTTTGATTGTTTTTAATGAGTCAGTTCCATATAATTTTACATGGCAATATTACAAAAATATAGCATCTAAAAATCAATAGCAATAATTGATGTATTCATATGAGAGAAAATGAAAGTGATCGATTTTGATGAGTCCGTCCCATATATGTCATGACAATGTTTAGAAAAATATCAAAATCTAAAACCAATGGTTGATATCTTTCTTCATTGATATGTAATTGGAATTGTAATTGTTTTTAATAAGTCCGTCGTATATACAGAGCTGAAAGAATATGATGGATCTATTATTATGTTCTAGACAAGATTCACTTGAATGCGCTGTGTTTCACTTTGCATTGGATGATTATCTTTGTACTTGAAAACATTTTGTTTAAATAAATTCACTCAGTGTCATCCCATTGATGCCAAACAATGTTGTTTTAACTGCATTTCAAAGGGCCAGGCCATAGGTACTTGGCTTGGACCCCTCACTGTTCTAGCGTGAATCGTTTCACGAACCCGTCAAATAAGTACAATTTCCAATGTGTTTTAATCTGTTTCAATAGGATGTCGACGAACCCGTCATCATAATACTTGTGACGATTTAAATTTAACACATACATATATTTCGATGGGATGTCGGTGAACTTGTACTTATGATGTTTTCGGGTAACGCCGCCCGTGTCTTATGTTGTAAGTGAAAGAATTAAGTTTCCGTGAATTAAGCTCCCGCCCCTTCCACCCCCCCCCCCCCCAACAAAAAATAACAATAGATCTAACAATACAAACAGAAATAGATTAATGATAATAATACAAATGAATTTTTAACAAATATATTAAATAGGCTTAAATAACTTTCAAAAAAATTGAAAGGAGGTTATGATGAGATTTCCCTTTGGAGAGTAATAAGAAGAATGATCCCAGTGTGAAACATTTATCTCAAAGGATAAGTTATTGTAGATAATGATATCGGCCACTTAAGCTGCGTTTTATTACCGAATTTGTTTTATACAAAATGCATTTCGAAAAAGGTCATAAAGGACCGTTTTGGGATAAAAGTTATACATGTAATATACTAAAGTAATCAGCATACTATACACGTACCTGTCTTAGGCCCTCAATTTCTCATCATCATAATGGTACTTTAAAAAAATTAGACCTCATCGTTAGGCCTCTAGTATTATAATAGGCATTGAGGCAGGTTTCCATGATGAGTGAGTGTTGATATGATAATAATGATGAGTTCCTCCAAAGCGTAAATTTCATACCATTATAAGCCTAGACCATGTGCCTTAAAACTTACAATTCATAATCAATAGAAAACGCTTATCAAAAAGATAAGTTTTTAGTACTCTCTTAAAAAATCTACGTCTATCATGGAACGTATAGCGATAATGGGAGAGGCGTCCCGAAGTTTTGGACCTCCACATAATACACGCCAGTTCAAGAACTTTGAAAGGAAAATCCACCCTTATATGAAGTTGGTTTTGATAGAAGTAGAAAAATGAGAAGAACAGGTCGGTGAAAGTTGAGCAAATTCCGATTAGAAATATGAAAGTTATGAATTTTTGAAGTTGCGATCAAACAAACACAATTTGCAATTCTGTGACGAATCTAGCAATGACCTATATATTGCTCTGCTCCATGCAAACTGTTAGTAAACTAATCTGTTCTTTCCATTGAAACCTTCCAATTTCAGAACTGCCTTCATTTTACGTTTAAATCACCCGTCATACGCAACTATAAGATATAAACCGAAATTTATTTAACATTTCCAAGGTGCATTGATGCGGTTGTTAATCATAACAGTTTGTTGTTGTTGTCTTAGAAGTTGTTCGAATTGGGTAAACATTGCACAAGTCATGGTAAATGATATTTCTTTATTAGCCTTTCTATGTATATCCAACACCATGCAGTTGACTTTGATGTTATTAGATTCAATCGAAATTAAAGCGGAGAAAATTATTAACCAGTATTAAGAGGAGTAACGGAGTTGTTAAGTGGTGGTGGTGGTTATAAATGCTTCTTAGTAAGCAACCAGAAGACCGACGGCTTTAGGTCCTCTCCGAGGGACCTGGTAATGAGGATTAATGCCTTACCAAAGGGCACTAGCACACCCATATTGCTCCATTTGTCTCATTTTCGCTCGCTGGACAATTGCCAGTACAAACGTAGGTAGTTCGCCGTTACTACCAAACTAGATTGTTCCACTATGTTACAGGGTGTATATGCGATTGGGTATTATATGTGAACCGGGTGTGAGGAAATGGTGTGTTAGGGAGAGGAAGTGAGAGTGTTCATGTGCGTGATAATTGTATGTGTGTCAACAATTAAAGACTAATAAATGACAGATGGCTAATCATAAATCTACAATGACGAGTAAACTGTGTAGATCACATTCCACAGATAAATGTGCCTTGAACGTATATAGCAGACGGCAATCGGCGAATCAGACGACACTTGATAGTGATTTTGTATGTGCGATTGTTTTGCTGAATATAAAACACGAGAACCTTTTCCATATCTTTAAACTATCATTGATATCTGATAATTAAACAGTTAGTAAAATAAACCTACCAAACTACATAATAAAATGAAATACTTGACTGAAAATAGGGGAGTTTGATGAACTGATCTATGATAATTCATGCTTGTTATCCTTCGTGTGCTTGACCTATAACCTTACAATCGAGTGGCAAATTGCGTCCAAAGTTCGACTTGTTGCACATTATAGGCAATGGCGAGCTTGCGACCTATTTTGATCAAATTACGGTGGGTGAACTTTCAAAAGTCAATGGGACATGAGGGTTCCAATGAAAGAGCTAGTGTCAACGTACGTCGGGGTGGATGTGCTTTGGTTTAAACGAATAAATTCGTCCCTGTTTTCACGAAGTGCCGGTAGTGAGGATAATCGTAACACAAAGTGAATGCAATTTTTTTTCACTACCGTCACTTCGTGAAAACAGCGACGAATTTTTAGCGATTTCTTTTTGGGTAAATGTCCAAAGGCTAACATGTTAGGCTGCTGGAATCTGACGATAGGGGGCGTTGTCCAATAAGACTAAACGAAGCTATATGGACTTGGTTTCGAACCCGGGTCACCGGATTACGAGATCACTGCTCCTAGTTTAGTAGTTCATAGTAGAAAAATGCTAATTGATGGTGACACCTCTTCCCGATGCAGGGTTGTATATAACTCTGTTTATAATGTATATTTTTTAATACCTTTCTTCCATTTAGAAATTCTCTCCATAATATCATCCTCTTACAATCTGTCGCTCTTGATTTATTCCATTCAAATCCACATACTTTTTATTACTCTATATCTTTAAAAAAAAAAAAGTTCCCTACCCTTATTATCTTCTCACATTCTCTCACTTGTTTTCCCTCTCTTTCAATTGATCTTTGCTCCCTTTATCACCTCCTCATATTCTCGCAATTTTATTTGAGTCTTCCTTTCAAATTATATCACTCTATCATACATTTCTTTCATGACAAATTTCTCTCACTTTAAATCAATATCTTTTTATATTCTCTCACTCTTTATCTCTTCCTTTCGAATTATCTCACTAGATTATAGATCTCTTTCATTCTCTCAATTCCTCTTCTCCACATGTTGTTATGTGCTGTGTACCTCTCTTCTTCTCACTCAAACAAACACAATTGACACTTGAGTGATTGAGACTAAATTAATACACGTCAAACAAACATTTAATGACTAGTGTTACTACTTCAATAACTTTAGACAATGAATCATCATAATAGTGACAACACCCATTCCACAAGGTTTGCATATTTACATTAGCTTTACTTAAATAAATGTTATTATTAATTGGAAAAATAATAGCAATAGTTATATCAATAATGATAACAATGATAACATTAAAAAGTAATACTACTAATAATAAATAACAATAGTTATGATTAAAAATAATAATATTAACTAGACTTTAATTCGTCACTTAGACGAATTAGGTGATACGTATGATAGTGGTTTACATAGCGAATAATGCATTACACGATATATTATTTTGTAAAATGCTTCTCCCATTTATATGCTTCTCCCATTATGATCTATTCATATGTCAAGATTAAATTGTGTCTCCTTGATCATCATGGATCTAGGGAAGATAGATTGAAACAATATATGACCTTTGACCCTGTGCAGTAACCAGTTACACATTTGACTCTAATTTACATCATGAAGAACACCTTTTGACGATTTTTATCTTATTCAAAGAAATGAAAATGTAATTGATAAATGATTATCATCATTATGATAATGATGATCATGATGATCATGATCATGATCATAAGCGCGATCATGACATCTTATTGAAAAAAAAAGAGGGTTGATTTAGATAGCATATAGTCTCAGCTACAACATACTCAAAAATCAACAAAATCCAAGCCGAAATAACGGCGATATTGCTCGCAAAAGACAGGAATGTAGAATCCAGATTTGAAAAAAAAAGTCATCTCCCATAGGGATTACACGCAAAAAGTAATGGATTAAGTGAAAATAGGGTAATAATAAAGTAAAAAAGGTTATTTATGACATTATTTGCGAATCTACGTGTTTAAATAATCAAAGGAGATGGTACAGTGAAGGTCAAAAGGAAAAAACAAGTGAAAAAAAAAGTGTTGGAGACACCCGGAATCGAACCAGGGATCTCGAGGTTGGAAGTCAAGTGCGTTACCGATATACCAAAACATCTCCCATAGCGATTACACGTAAACGGGAAATGGAATTCAGAAATCCTACTTTGCAAGTGAAATATGAGCATAATCCCGGCATCTGATCGAAATATAAAAGGCACACGTGTGATAGCTTATTGTCTCAGCTACAACATATTCGAAGCTCAGCGAAAACAAAGCTAAAATATGGGAGATTTCGCTCGCAAAAGACAGGAGTGTAGAATCCAGTTTTGAGAAAAAGTCATGTCCCATAGAGAATACACGCAAAATGTGAAAAATTGACATGCCTCCTTTAATCGCAAAAGTACGCCTTGATGCCTTAGTCAAAATGAAAAATTGTGGCGACTATACTTGTAGCAAATTGTCTCAGCTAGAACATATCAAAATTTAAAAGAAAATTGATCAATATTTACAGAGATACAATTAATTTTCCAAAAATATGCTGACGTCATAATATGCAAATTGAAATTTTGAGTTTGGAGGCCATTATGATGACATCATGAGTTAATTGAGGGTCAAATGAGACATGAAATCATATCTCCAACTCATAATCTATCTAAATATGAAAACATATTGGGAGTTCCCATCCATTCTGAACAGTTACAATGAATTTTGTATAGGCATGTTTTTGCCAATGTATGGTGGATAAAGATAACGCAGATCTGCGCGTGCTGTCAACTTTGACGGACGCTCATTGCGTTATTAAAAGGTGAACAAGTTATCAAAATGCTTGGAAAAATGTACCAAATATAATGACAGAAAAAATTCGGCGATTCTATATTGCAAAATGCCAGTACGCGCGAAAATGCGCGCGCATGCGCGTGTGCGTAATTTTTTTATCAAATGCTCCATATAGCCTGAAACGGATGTAAAAAAAATTTGGATGATTTGGAGCATTTTAATTTTTTTCGCGCGCGTAAACGCGCGGACATAAGCGTACACGCATTTTTGCGCACATTTATTGACTTGAAATTGACCGGACGGATATTGAGTTTAATCATGATAAATATGAATGAAAAATGGCTTTCCTTTATGAAGATATGATCATAAGTTGATTTTCACAAAATGGCGCCTGGATGACGTCACGATGACCTTGACTGTCTGAAAAGTCACACAGTTCTAAGTTAGACTAAGATCTATCATCATTGAAAGTTTCATGATAATGGCTTTATTCAGTCTTGAGATATCCTGCGAACAAATTCGAGGAAGAATAATAAAAATAAACTAGACTTTAATTCGTCACTTAGACGAATTAGGTGATACGTATGATAGTGGTTTACATAGCGAATAATGCATTACACGATATATTATTTTGTAAAATGCTTCTCCCATATATATGCTTCTCCCATTATGATCTATTCATATGTCAAGATTAAATTGTGTCTCCTTGATCATCATGGATCTAGGGAAGATAGATTGAAACAATATATGACCTTTGACCCTGTGCAGTAACCAGTTACACATTTGGCTCTAATTTACATCATGAAGAACACCTTTTGACGATTTTTATCTTATTTAAAGAAATGAAAATGTAATTGATAAATGATTATCATCATTATGATAATGATGATCATGATGATCATGATCATGATCATAAGCGCGATCATGACATCTTATTGAAAAAAAAGAGGGTTGATTTAGATAGCATATAGTCTCAGCTACAACATACTCAAAAATCAACAAAATCCAAGCCGAAATAACGGCGATATTGCTCGCAAAAGACAGGAATGTAGAATCCAGATTTGAAAAAAAAAGTCATCTCCCATAGGGATTACACGCAAAAAGTAATGGATTAAGTGAAAATAGGGTAATAATAAAGTAAAAAGGGTTATTTATGACATTATTTGCGAATCTACGTGTTTAAATAATCAAAGGAGATGGTACAGTGAAGGTCAAAAGGGAAAAAAAAGTGAAAAAAAAAGTGTTGGAGACACCCGGAATCTCGAGGTTGGAAGTCAAGTGCGTTACCGATATACCAAAACATCTGCCATAGCGATTAATTACACGTAAACGGGAAATGGAATTCAGAAATCCTACTTTGCAAGTGAAATATGAGCATAATCCCGGCATCTGATCGAAATATAAAAGGCACACGTGTGATAGCTTATTGTCTCAGCTACAACATATTCGAAGCTCAGCGAAAACAAAGCTAAAATATGGGAGATTTCGCTCGCAAAAGACAGGAGTGTAGAATCCAGTTTTGAGAAAAAGTCATGTCCCATAGAGAATACACGCAAAATGTGAAAAATTGACATGCCTCCTTTAATCGCAAAAGTACGCCTTGATGCCTTAGTCAAAATGAAAAATTGTGGCAACTATACTTGTAGCAAATTGTCTCAGCTAGAACATATCAAAATTTAAAAGAAAATTGATCAATATTTACAGAGATACAATTAATTTTCCAAAAATATGCTGACGTCATAATATGCAAATTGAAATTTTGAATTTGGAGGCCATTATGATGACATCATGAGTTAATTGAGGGTCAAATGAGACATGAAATCATATCTCCAACTCATAATCTATCTAAATATGAAAACATATTGGGAGTTCCCATCCATTCTGAACAGTTACAATGAATTTTGTATAGGCATGTTTTTGTCAATGTATGGTGGATAAAGATAACGCAGATCTGCGCGTGCTGTCAACTTTGACGGACGCTCATTGCGTTATTAAAAGGTGAACAAGTTATCAAAATGCTTGGAAAAATGTATCAAATATAATGACAGAAAAAATTCGGCGATTCTATATTGCAAAATGCCAGTACGCGCGAAAATGCGCGCGCATGCGCGTGTGCGTAATTTTTTTATCAAATGCTCCATATGGCCTGAAACGGATGTAAAAAAAAATTGGGATGATTTGGAGCATTTTAATTTTTTTCGCGCGCGTAAACGCGCGGACATAAGCGTACGCGCATTTTTGCGCGCATTTATTGACTTGAAATTGACCGGACGGATATTGAGTTTAATCATGATAAATATGAATGAAAAATGGCTTTCCTTTATGAAGATATGATCATAAGTTGATTTTCACAAAATGGCGCCTGGATGACGTCACGATGACCTTGACTGTCTGAAAAGTCACACAGTTCTAAGTTAGACTAAGATCTATCATCATTGAAAGTTTCATGATAATGGCTTTATTCAGTCTTGAGATATCCTGCGAACAAATTCGAGGAAGAATAATAAAAATAAATAATAATAATAATAATAATAATAAAGAAAAATCTTGACGAAATCAAAAGGTGATACGTTGACTTCGTTACGTATCACCTAACTAGACTTTAATTCGTCACTTTGACGAATTAGGTGATACGTATGCTAATGGTTTACATAATAAAGAATGCATTACACGATTATTTTATGGAATGCTTCATCCATTAAGATCTATCCATATGTCAAGTTTAAATTGTGTCCCCTTGATCATTATGGATCTAGGGAAGATAGATTGAAAAAAATATGACCATTGACCCTGCGCAGTAACCAGTTACACCTTTGACTCTAATTTACATCATGAAGAACACATTTTGACGATTTTATCTTATTCAAAGAAATAAAAATGTAATTGAAAAATGATTATCATCATTATGATAATGATGATCATGATGATCATGATGAAGATCATGATCATGAGCGCGATCATGACATCTTATTGAAAAAATGAGGGTTGGTTTTGATAGCATATAGTCTCAGCAACAACATACTCAAAAATCAACAAAATCCAAGCCGAAATAACGGCGATATTGCTCGCAAAAGACAGGAATGTAGACTCCAGATTTTAGAAAAAGTCATCTCCCATAGGGATTACACGCAAAAAGTAATGGATTAAGTGAAAATAGGGTAATAATAAAGTAAAAAGGGTTATTTATGACATTATTTGCGAATCTACGTGTTTAAATAATCAAAGGAGATGGTACAGTGAAGGTCAAAGGGAAAAAAAAGTGAAAAAAAAGTGTTGGAGACACCCGGACTCGAACCAGGGATCTCGAGGTTGGAAGTCAAGTGCGTTACCGATATACCAAAACATCTCCCATAGCGATTACACGTAAACGGGAAATGGAATTCAGAAATCCTACTTTGCAAGTGAAATATGAGCATGATCCCGGCATCTAATATAAAAATAAAAGGCACACTTTTGATAGCTCATTGTCTCAGCTACAACATATCCTAAGCTAAGCGAAAACAAAGCTAAAACAACGGAGATTTTGCTCGCGAAAGACAGGAGTGTAGAATCCAGTTTTGAGAAAAAGTCATGTCCCATAGAGAATACACGCAAAATGCGAAAAATTGACATGCCTCCTTTAATCGCAAAAATACACCATGATACTTTTGTCAAAAATAAAAATTGTGAATACTACATTTATAGAAAATTGTCTCAGCTAGAACATATCAAAATTAAAAAGAAAATTGATCCATATTTACAGAGATACAATCAATTTCCTAAAAATATGCTGACGTCATAATATGCAAATTGAAATTTTGAGTTTGGAGGCCATTATGATGACGTCATGAGTTAATTGAGGATAACATGAGACATGAAATCATATCTCCGACTCATAATCTATCCAAATATGAAAAAATATTAGGAGTTTCTATCTATTCTAAAGAGTTACAATGAATTTTATATAGGCATGTTTTTGCCCATGTATTGTGGATAAAGATAACGCAAATCCGCGCGTGCTGTCAACTTTGACGGACGCTCATTGCGTTAATAAAAGGTGAACAAATTATCAAAATGCTTGGAAAAATGTACCGAATATGATGACAGAAAAAAATCGGCGATTCTATGTTGCAAAATGCCAGTACGCGCGAAAACGCGCGCGCATGCGCGTGTGCGTAATTTTTTTATCAAATGCTCCATATGGCCTGAAACGTATGCAAAAAAAATTTGGGATGATTTGGAGCATTTTAAATTTTTGCGCGCTCGTAAACGCGCGGACGAACGCGCACGCGCGCATTTGCGCACTTTTATTGACCTCAACTTGACCGGACGGATATTTATCTTAATCGTGATAATTATGAATGAGAAATACTTTTCCGTTATGAAGATATGATCATTAGTTGATTTTCACAAAATGGCGCCTGGATGACGTCACGATAATTTTGACTCTTTAAAAAGTCACGCAGTTCTAAGTTAGACTAAGATCTATCATCATGGCAAGTTTCATGATAATGGCTTTATTCAGTCTTGAGATATCCTGCGAACAAATTCGAGGAAGAATAATAATAAATAAACTAGACTTTAATTCGTCACTTTGACGAATTAGGTGATACGTATGCTAATGGTTTACATAATAAAGAATGCATTATACGATATCATATTATTTTATGAAATGCTTCATCCATTAAGATCTATCCATATGTCAAGTTTAAATTGTGTCCCCTTGATCATTATAGATGTAGGGAAGATAGATTGAAAAAATATGACCATTGACCCTGCGCAGTAACCAGTTACACCTTTGATTCTAATTTATATCACGAAGAACACATTTTGACGATTTTATCTTATTCAAAGAAATGAAAATGTAATTGATAAATGATTATCATCATTATGATATTGATGATCATGATAATCATGATGAAGATCATGATCATGAGCGGGATCCTGACATCTTATTGAAAAAATGAGGGGTGATTTAGATAGCACATAGCACAAAATCCAAGCAGAAATAACAGCGATATTGCTCGCAAAAGACAGGAATGTAGAATCCAGATTTGAGAAAAAATTATCTCCCACAGGGATTACACGCAAAAAGTAATGGATTAAGTGAAAAAAGGGAAACACTAAAGTAAATAGGGTTGTTTATTACATTATTTGCGATTCTACGTGTTTAAATAATCAAAGGAGATGGTACAGTGAAAGGTCAAAAGGAAAAAAAAAGGTGGAGAAAAAATTGTTGGAGACACCCGGACTCGAACCCGGGATCTCAAGGTCGGAAGTCAAGTGCGTTACCGATATACCAAAACATTTCTCATAGCGATTACACGTAAACGAAAATGGAATTCTAAAATCCCACTTTGCAAGTAAAATATGAGCATGATCCCGGCATATGATCGAAAAATGAAGTCACATTGGAGATAGCTCATTGTCTCAGCTACAACATATCCGAAGCTCACGGAAAACAAAGTTAAAAAAACGGAGATGTTGCTCGCGAAAGACGGAAATGTAGAATGCAGTTTTGAGAAATAGTCATGTCCCATAGACAATACACGCAAAATTTGAAAAATTGACATGCCTCATTTAATTGCAAAAATACGCCATGATACCTTTGTCAAACTGGACAATTATGTACACTGCATTTGTAGAAAATTGTCTCAGCTAGAACATATCAAAATTTGAAAGAAAAAAAAGCAATATTTACAGAGATACAATCAATTTTCCAAAAATATGCATCCGTCATAATATGCAAATTTAAATTTCGAGTTCGGAGGCCATTATGATGACATTATGAGTTAATTGAGAGTCAAATGAGACATGAAATCATATTTCCATTTCATAATCTATCCACATATGAAAGAATATTGGGAGTTTCTATCTATTCTGAAGAGTTACAATGAATTTTGTATAGGCATTTTTTTGCCCATGTATTGTGGATAAAGATCACGCAAATCCGCGCGTGCTGTCAACTTTGACGGACGCTCATTGCGTTATTAAAAGGTGAACAAATTATCAAAATGCTTGGAAAAATGTACAAAATACGATGACGGAGAAAATATTGGGATTCTATGTTGCAAAATGCTAGTACGCGCAAAAAACGCGCGCGCATGCGCGTGAGCGAGATTTTTTGTCAAATGCTCTATATGGCCTTAAACGTATGCAAAAAATTTTTGGGATGATTTAGAGCATTTTAAATTTTTAAGCGCGCGTAAACGCGCGCACCTACGCGTACGCGCATTTTTACGCGCATATATTGTCCTCAAATTGACCGGGCGGATATTGACTTTGATCATGACAAATATGAATGAGAAATGGCTTTCCGTTATGAAGATATGATCATAAGTTGATTTTAACAAAATGGCGTCTAGATGACGTCACGATAATTTTGAGTCTTTGAAAAGTCACGCAGTTCTAAGTTAGACTAAGATCTATCATCATTGAAAGTTTCATGGCAATGGCTTTATTCAGTCTTGAGATATCCTGCGAACAAAATCGAGGAAGAATAATAATAAATAATAATAAATAAATAAATAATAAAAATCTTGACGAAATCAAAAGGTGATACGTAGACTTCGTTACGTATCACCTAATAAATAATAAAAATCTTGACGAAATCAAAAGGTGATACGTCTACGTACGTATCACCTAATAATAATAATAATAAAGAAAAATCTTGACGAAATCAAAAGGTGATACGTTGACTTCGTTACGTATCACCTAATAATGATAATTATAACAACAATAATAACTAGACTTTAATTCGTCACTTAGACGAATTAGGTGATACGTATGATAATGGTTTACATAACAAATAATGCATTACACGATATATTATTTTGCTTCTCCCATTCATATGCTTCTCCCATTATGATCTATTCATATGTCAAGATTAAATTGTGTCTCCTTAATCATCATGGATCTAGGGAAGATAGATTGAAACAATATATGACCTTTGACCCTATGCAGTAACCAGTTACACATTTGACTCTAATTTACATCATGAAGAACACCTTTTGACGATTTTATCTTATTCAAAGAAATGAAAATGTAATTGATAAATGATTAGCATCATTATGATAATGATGATCGTGATGATCATGATCATGATCATGACATCTTATTGAAAAAATGAGGGTTGATTTAGATAGCATATAATCTCAGCTACAACATACTCAAAAATCAACAAAATCCAAGCCGAAATAACGGCGATATTGCTCGCAAAAGACAGGAATGTAGCCTCCAGATTTGAGAAAAAGTCATCTCCCATAGGGATTACACGCAAAAAGTAATGGATTAAGTGAAAATAGGGTAATAATAAAGTAAAAAGGGTTATTTATGACATTATTTGCGAATCTACGTGTTTAAATAATCAAAGGAGATGGTACAGTGAAGGTCAAAAGGAAAAAAAAGTGAAAAAAAAAGTGTTGGAGACACCCGGACTCAAACCAGGGATCTCGAGGTTGGAAGTCAAGTGCGTTACCGATATACCAAAACATCTCCCATAGCGATTGCACGTAAACAGGAAATGGAATTCAGAAATCCTACTTTGCAAGTGAAATATGAGCATGATCCCGGCATCTAATCGAAAAATAAAGGGCACACTTGTGATAGCTCATTGTCTCAGCTACAACATATCCGAAGCTCAGCGAAAACGAAGCTAAAACAACGTAGATTTTGCTCGCGAAAGACAGGAGTGTAGAATCCAGTTTTGAGAAAAAGTCATGTCCCATAGAGAATACACGCAAAATGCGAAAAATTGACATGCCTCCTTTAATCGCAAAAATACACCATGATACTTTTGTCAAAAATAAAAATTGTGAACATTACATTTGTAGAAAATTGTCTCAGCTAAAACATATCAAAATTAAAAAGAAAATTGATCCATATTTACAGAGATACAATCAATTTTCCAAAAATATGCTGACGTCATAATATGCAAATTAAAATTTTGAGTTTGGAGGCCATTATGATGACGTCATGAGTTAATTGAGGATCAAATGAGACATGAAATCATATCTCCGACTCATAATCTATCAAAATATGACAAAATATTAGGAGTTTCTATCTATTCTAAAGAGTTACAATGAATTTTATATAGGCATGTTTTTGCCCATGTATTGTGGATAAAGATAACGCAAATCCGCGCGTGCTGTCAACTTTGACGGACGCTCATTGCGTTAATAAACGGTGAACAAATTATCAAAATGCTTGGAAAAATGTACCGAATATGATGACAGAAAAAAATCGGCGATTCTATGTTGCAAAATGCCAGTACGCGCGAAAACGCGCGCGCATGCGCGTGTGCGTAATTTTTTTATCAAATGCTCCATATGGCCTGAAACGTATGCAAAAAAAAATTGGGATGATTTAGAGCATTTTAAACTTTTGCGCGCGCGTAAACGCGCGGACGAGCGCGCACGCGCGCATTTACGCACGTTTATTGACCTCAACTTGACCGGACGGATATTGATCTTAATCATGATAAATATGAATGAAAAATTATTATTCGTTATAAAGATATGATCATTAGTTGATTTTCACAAAATGGCGCCTGGATGACGTCACGATGACTTTGAGTCTTTGAAAAGTCACGCAGTTCTAAGTTAGACTAAGATCTATCATCATTGAAAGATTCATAACAATGGCTTTGTTCAGTCTTGAGATATCCTGCGAACAAATTCGAGGAAGAATAATAATAAATAAATAAATAATAAAAATCTTGACGAAATCAAAAGGTGATACGTCTACGTACGTATCACCTAATAACAACCCAAATAAGAATTTTAATAATGACAACAATGATAATGATAATAATGATAATGATTAAATAATAATTATACTAATTAGTATTAGTTTTATTATCATAACAAAACTAATAATAATAATAACAATAACAATAATAACTAGACTTTAATTCGTCACTTTGACGAATTAGGTGATACGTATGCTCATGTGTAACATAATAAAGAACGCATTTTTACGATTTCATATTTCGTTTACTACTCCCATTATGGTCTATCCATGAGTCAAGTTTCAACTGTAGGGCAGAGGGAGACAGACCAAGAGAATAAGAGGGACGCAAGGCAAGAGAGAGAGAGAGAGGGAGAGGGTGAAAGAGAAGAGAGATAGATAGATGCAGAGACAGACCAAAAAAGGAGAGGGGCAGAACATGAGAGGAGAAGTAAAAGAGCAAGAGAGAGGAGAGAGAGAGAGATGCAATTAAGAACAATGCCTTCCAGATGACCATGATTAAAAGTGGTATAGCGCCCCCTTTAGGTATTCGATTGAGGATTGTTATATATAAAAATTGACATGTCACCTATGATTGAATTTTTGACTATGATAACGTCATGATAATGTTAGATAGTCTACATAAATCTTGTGGAAACTTGTCTCAGCTGCAACATACTAAAAATCAACAAAATCCAAGCAGAAATAACGGCGATATTGCTCGCAAAAGACAGGAATGTAGAAACCAGATTTGAGAAAAAATCATCTCCCATAGGGATTACACGCAAAAAGTAATGGATCAAGTGAAAATAGGGTAATAATAAAGTAAAAAGGGTTGTTTATTACATTATTTGCGATTCTACGTGTTTTAATAATCAAATGAGATGGTACAGTGAAAGGTCAAAAGAAAAAAAAAGTGAAGACAAATATTGTTGGAGACACCCGGACTCGAACCAGGGATCTCGAGGTTGGAAGTCAAGTGCGTTACTGATATACCAAAACATCTCCCATAGCGATAACACGTAAACGGGAAATGGAATTCTGAAGTCCTACATTGCAAGTGAAATATGAGCATGATCCCGGCATATGATTGAAAAATAAAGTGAACATTGGAGATAGCCTTTCGTCTCAGCTACAACATACCCGAAGCTCAGCAAAAACAAAGCTAAAACAACGGAGATATTGCTCGCGAAAGAGGGAAATGTAGAATCCAGTTTTGAGAAATAGTCATGTGCCATAGACAATACACGCAAAATGTGAAAAATTGACATGCCTCCTTTAATCGCAAAACTACGACATGATACCTTTGTCAAACTGGAAAATTGTGGACATTGCATTTGTTGAAAATTATCTCAGCTAGAACATATCAAAATTTGGAAGAAAAAAAATCAATATTTACAGAGATACAATCAATTGTCCAAAAATATGCAAACGTCATACTATCAAAATTTAAATTTTGAGTTCGGAGGCCATTATGATGACGTCATGAGTTAATTAAGGGTCAAATGACACATGAAATCATATTTCCGACCGATAATCTATCTAAATATGAAAAAAAATTGGGAGTTCCTATCTATTCAGAAGAGTTACAAAGAATTTTGTATAGGAATGTTTTTGCTCATGTATTGTGGATAAAGAAAACGCAGGTCCGCGCGCGCTGTCAACTTTGACGGACGCATATTGCGTTATAAAAAGGTTAACAAGTTATCAAAATGCTTGGAAAAATGTGCCAAATATGATGATAGAGAAAATTCGGCGATTCTATGTTGCAAAATGCTAGTACACGCAAAAAACGCGCGCGCATGCGCGTGAGCATAATTTTTTGTCAAATGCTCCATATGGCCTAAAACGTATGCAAAATTTATTTAGAGCATTTTAAATTTTTTCGCGCGCGAAAACGCGCGGATGAACGCGCACGCGCGCATTTGCGCACGTTTATTGACCTGAAATTGACCGGTAGGATATTGATCTTAATCATGATAATTATGAATGAGAAATACTTTTCCGTTATGAAGATATGATCATAAGTTGATTTTCACAAAATGGCGCCTGGATGACGTCACGATGACTTTGAGTTTTTGAAAAGTCACGCAGTTCTAAGTTAGACTAAGATCTATCATCATGGCAAGTTTCATGATAATGGCTTCAGCCATTCTTGAGATATCCTGCGAACAAAATTGAGGAAGAATAATAATAATTTCTTCTATACAGACACAAAATAAATACTAGACTTTAATTCGTCACTTAGACGAATTAGGTGATACGTATGATAATGGTCTACATAACGAATAATGCATTAGACGATATATTATTTTGTAAAATGCTTCTCCCATTCATATGCTTCTCCCATTATGATCTTTTCATATGTCAAGATTAAATTGTGTCTCCTTGATCATCATGGATCTAGGGAAGATAGATTGAAACAATATATGACCTTTGACCCTTTGCAGTAACCAGTTACACATTTGACTCTAATTTACATCATGAAGAACACCTTTTGACGATTTTATCTTATTCAAAGAAATGAAAATGTAATTGATAAATGATTATCATCATTATGATAATGATGATCATGATGATCATGATCATGATCATGAGCGCGATCATGACATCTTATTGAAAAAATGAGGGTTGATTTAGATAGCATATAGTCTCAGCTACAACATACTCAAAAATCAACAAAATCCAAGCCGAAATAACGGCGATATTGCTCGCAAAAGACAGGAATGTAGACTCCAGATTTTAGAAAAAGTCATCTCCCATAGGGATTACACGCAAAAAGTAATGGATTAAGTGAAAATAGGGTAATAATAAAGTAAAAAGGGTTATTTATGACATTATTTGCGAATCTACGTGTTTAAAAAATCAAAAGCGATGGTACAGTGAAGGTCAAAAGGAAAAAAAAGTGAAAAAAAAAAGTGTTGGAGACACCCGGACTCGAACCAGGGATCTCGAGGTTGGAAGTCAAGTGCGTTACCGATATACCAAAACATCTCCCATAGCGATTACACGTAAACGGGAAATGGAATTCAGAAATCCTACTTTGCAAGTGAAATATGAGCATGATCCCGGCATCTAATCGAAAAATAATAGACACACTTTTGATAGCTCATTGTCTCAGCTACAACATATCCAAAGCTCAGCGAAAACAAAGCTAAAACAACGGAGATTTTGCTCGCGAAAGACAGGAGTGTAGAATCCAGTTTTGAGAAAAAGTCATGTCCCATAGAGAATACACGCAAAATGCGAAAAATTGACATGCCTCCTTTAATCGCAAAAATACACCATGATACTTTTGTCAAAAATAAAAATTGTGAACATTACATTTGTAGAAAATTGTCTCAGCTAGAACATATCAAAATTAAAAAGAAAATTGATCCATATTTACAGAGATACAATCAATTTTCCAAAAATATGCTGACGTCATAATATGCAAATTAAAATTTTGAGTTTGGAGGCCATTATGATGACGTCATGAGTTAATTGAGGATCAAATGAGACATGAAATCATATCTCCGACTCATAATTTATCCAAATATGACAAAATATTAGGAGTTTCTATCTATTCTAAAGAGTTACAATGAATTTTATATAGGCATGTTTTTGCCCATGTATTGTGGATAAAGATAACGCAAATCCGCGCGTGCTGTCAACTTTGACGGACGCTCATTGCGTTAATAAAAGGTGAACAAATTATCAAAATGCTTGGAAAAATGTACCAAATATGATGACAGAAAAAAATCGGCGATTCTATGTTGCAAAATGCCAGTACGCGCGAAAACGCGCGCGCATGCGCGTGTGCGTAATTTTTTTATCAAATGCTCCATATGGCCTGAAACGTATGCAAAAAAAATTTGGGATGATTTAGAGCATTTTAAATTTTTGCGCGCGCGTAAACGTGCGGACGAGCGCGCACGCGCGCATTTACGCACGTTTATTGACCTCAACTTGACCGGACGGATATTGATCTTAATCATGATAAATATGAATGAAAAATTATTATTCGTTATGAAGATATGATCATTAGTTGATTTTCACAAAATGGCGCCTGGATGACGTCACGATGACTTTGAGTCTTTGAAAAGTCACGCAGTTCTAAGTTAGACTAAGATCTATCATCATTGAAAGATTCATAACAATGGCTTCGTTCAGTCTTGAGATATCCTGCGAACAAATTCGAGGAAGAATAATAATAAATAAATAATAATAAAAATCTTGACGAAATCAAAAGGTGATACGTCTACGTACGTATCACCTAATGATAACACTAGACTTTAATTCGTCACTTAGACGAATTAGGTGATACGTATGATATTGGTTTACCTAACAAAGAATGCATTACACGATATCATATTATTTTATAAAATGCTCTTCCCATAATGATCTATCCATATGTCAAGTTTAAATTGTGTCGATCCCTTGATCATTATGGATATAGGGAAGATAGATTGAGACAATATATGACCGTTGACTCTGTGCAGTAACCAGTTACACCTTTGACTCTAATTTACATCATGAAGAACGCATTTTGACGATTTTTATCTTATTCAAAGAAATGAAAATATAATTGATAAATAAGAGCTTATGCCTGAATAATTAAAAATGTAAAGTGTATGACGTCAGATGTCCCGGCGTAAATGAAAAGTGTGAGAATACAATAGCGATCATTTTGAGTTGTCGACGTGAGATTCACTAGTTGCTTGAAAATAAAATCTTTAAATATCGAATGGATATATACTCTCACTGTATAAGGAATGTGGATTAGAGGGATATTGATCCGTCAGTCTTTCTTGAAGGCTTGTCAATTAAAGGAATACAAAGATTTGAATGTATTTCGCTCAAGAAATTACATACAGCATTGCCAGTAAATTTTACGGGATCAATGTTAAAATCTCCCATTATATAAACCTGTTTATGTTCAGTATGTGTTTTTTGTAAAACATTTTCAAAGACAGGGATGAAATCATTGATATTTGATTGGGGTTTCCTATATATGACACCTACAATAATATTGTTATGTCTCGGCAAATTGCTTTCAATAAACAGTGATTCATAGTTGTATGATGGGTATAATATAAATATATCATTGCGTATTTCATATTCAAAATTGTCAGCGACCAATAGACCAACACCTCCACTCTTTTGTACTTGGCGATTAAATTGTATAAATGAATGACCAGATACATTGAATAATAGTGGCGTACTATCATTAACCCAAGTTTCTATACATAAGTACAGATGAAATTGGATAAAGCATTACAATGTATGTTTAAACTACGCGAATTAAAATGTAAAATACTAAAATGATAGTTAATGTTACTGAATTCAGTCGTAAAATCCTCATCAATATAATATTTACAGTTCAGAAACCTACTGAAATGAAACTCATATTCTTTTTCGGATAAATAGTTTAAATCATTGATATCAGTATAATTATATGTAGTATTACTACCAAATATTGAATGAAGTTCGTCATTATTCAAGTCTTGAATAGGAAATGAACAATGAGAACAGAGTGGGTTATTAATGTAGCCGAATGCTCATGTTCTCTATAACGCTCATTTTATGTATTTTATTACCAGAGAAAAAAAAATGTCAGTCAGTCACTCAATAGTGTCTGAGAGTAAAGTCTAGAAAGTAAAAGGGTTTCCTTACATAATTTCAATACGAGGACACTGCTAACGTTTAAGTTTCACAAATAGGACATACGTGACATATTCATCATTTCAACATTCAACTGAAAATTGTGATATGATCTCATCATCTCATCAAAAAACTAAAAGCACCGTTTTCATAGCCCATGGTCTCAGCTATAACATACCCCAATTTGGGAGAAAACAGAGCACACATAAGATAGATAGTGCTCATAGATGAATGCCATGTAGATTCATGATGTGAACGAAATTCACCTTCCATAGACATAACACGCAAATGACGAAAATTCTGACATGTGGCCTTTAATTGAATTTTGTACTATGATGACCTCATTAAAATGAAACTTAGTGAAAAGCGATCTTGTAGAGAATTGCCTTATCTACAACATATCGACATTTCAAAGAGAATCGATGAATATTGAGAGAAATACACTACATTTTCCATAAATACAATGACGTCATAATATATGCAATTTTGTATTTTTGACTTCCAAGGCCATTATGATGACGTCAAGATGGACTTAAAGTCCAAATGAGATATGAAATCATATCTCCGACTCATACTCTATCTAAATATGGACAAAAAATAGGCACTCCTTATTCATCTCAATGGACTTGTTATGGGCATGTTTTTGCCCATATATGCTATGTAATACAAAAATCGCGCGTACGGACGGTTATCTTGAACGGACGCTCATTCCGTTATTAATAGTGATAAAGAGATAAACTTGGTATCAAATTGTTCGGAAAATTATGAGGAATATCCTGTTAAAAGTTTTAGCGGAGGAATTATTTTTCGTTCGGCCGTGACGAACGAAAACGCGCAAAAATGCGTGTTTTGCGCGATTTTTTATGAATGCTTATAATGACCTGAAACGTATGCAAAAAAAATTTAAGACGATTTTGAGCAATTTTAAATTTTACGCGCGCATTAACGCGCGCACCTACGCGTACGCGCATTTTTGCGCGCATTCATTGATCTGAAATTGACCCGACAGATATTGACCTTGATCATGACAAATATGAATGAGAAATGGCTTTCTGTTATGAAGATATGATCATAAGTTGATTTTCACAAAATGGCGTCTGGATGACGTCACGATGACTCTGAGTCTTTGAAAAGTCACGCAGTTCTAAGTTAGACTAAGATCTATCATCATTGAAAGATTCATGATTATGGCTTTATTCAGTCTTGAGATATCCTGCGAACAAATTCGAGGAAGAATAATAAATAATAAATAAATAAATAATAAATAAATAAAAATCTTGACGAAATCAAAAGGTGATACGTAGACTTCGTTACGTATCACCTAATGATTCCTTCAAAATTTGCAATTTCAACTTTCGATCGAAAATTTCAACATGATCCCAACATCTGATTAAAAAACAAAGTACACCGTTTTCATAGCCCATGGTCTCAGCTATAACATACCCCAATTTGGGAGAAAACAGAGCACACATAAGATAGATAGTGCTCATAGATGAATGCCATGTAGATTCATGATGTGAACGAAATTCACCTTCCATAGACATAACACGCAAATGACGAAAATTCTGACATGTGGCCTTTAATTGAATTTTGTACTATGATGACCTCATTAAAATGAAACTTAGTGAAAAGCGATCTTGTAGAGAATTGCCTTATCTACAACATATCGACATTTCAAAGAGAATCGATGAATATTGAGAGAAATACACTACATTTTCCATAAATACAATGACGTCATAATATGCAATTTTGTATTTTTGACTTCCAAGGCCATTATGATGACGTCAAGATGGACTTAAAGTCCAAATGAGATATGAAATCATATCTCCGACTCATACTCTATCTAAATATGGACAAAAAATAGGCACTCCTTATTCATCTCAATGGACTTGTTATGGGCATGTTTTTGCCCATATATGCTATGTAATACAAAAATCGCGCGTACGGACGGTTATCTTGAACGGACGCTCATTCCGTTATTAATAGTGATAAAGAGATAAACTTGGTATCAAATTGTTCGGAAAATTATGAGGAATATCCTGTTAAAAGTTTTAGCGGAGGAATTATTTTTCGTTCGGCCGTGACGAACGAAAACGCGCAAAAATGCGTGTTTTGCGCGATTTTTTATGAATGCTTATAATGACCTGAAACGTATGCAAAAAAAATTTAAGACGATTTTGAGCAATTTTAAATTTTACGCGCGCATTAACGCGCGCACCTACGCGTACGCGCATTTTTGCGCGCATTCATTGATCTGAAATTGACCCGACAGATATTGACCTTGATCATGACAAATATGAATGAGAAATGGCTTTCTGTTATGAAGATATGATCATAAGTTGATTTTCACAAAATGGCGTCTGGATGACGTCACGATGACTCTGAGTCTTTGAAAAGTCACGCAGTTCTAAGTTAGACTAAGATCTATCATCATTGAAAGATTCATGATTATGGCTTTATTCAGTCTTGAGATATCCTGCGAACAAATTCGAGGAAGAATAATAAATAATAAATAAATAAATAATAAATAAATAAAAATCTTGACGAAATCAAAAGGTGATACGTAGACTTCGTTACGTATCACCTAATGATTCCTTCAAAATTTGCAATTTCAACTTTCGATCGAAAATTTCAACATGATCCCAACATCTGATTAAAAAACAAAGTACACCGTTTTCATAGCCCATGGTCTCAGCTATAACATACCCCAATTTGGGAGAAAACAGAGCACACATAAGATAGATAGTGCTCATAGATGAATGCCATGTAGATTCATGATGTGAACGAAATTCACCTTCCATAGACATAACACGCAAATGACGAAAATTCTGACATGTGGCCTTTAATTGAATTTTGTACTATGATGACCTCATTAAAATGAAACTTAGTGAAAAGCGATCTTGTAGAGAATTGCCTTATCTACAACATATCGACATTTCAAAGAGAATCGATGAATATTGAGAGAAATACACTACATTTTCCATAAATACAATGACGTCATAATATGCAATTTTGTATTTTTGACTTCCAAGGCCATTATGATGACGTCAAGATGGACTTAAAGTCCAAATGAGATATGAAATCATATCTCCGACTCATACTCTATCTAAATATGGACAAAAAATAGGCACTCCTTATTCATCTCAATGGACTTGTTATGGGCATGTTTTTGCCCATATATGCTATGTAATACAAAAATCGCGCGTACGGACGGTTATCTTGAACGGACGCTCATTCCGTTATTAATAGTGATAAAGAGATAAACTTGGTATCAAATTGTTCGGAAAATTATGAGGAATATCCTGTTAAAAGTTTTAGCGGAGGAATTATTTTTCGTTCGGCCGTGACGAACGAAAACGCGCAAAAATGCGTGTTTTGCGCGATTTTTTATGAATGCTTATAATGACCTGAAACGTATGCAAAAAAAATTTAAGACGATTTTGAGCAATTTTAAATTTTACGCGCGCATTAACGCGCGCACCTACGCGTACGCGCATTTTTGCGCGCATTCATTGATCTGAAATTGACCCGACAGATATTGACCTTGATCATGACAAATATGAATGAGAAATGGCTTTCTGTTATGAAGATATGATCATAAGTTGATTTTCACAAAATGGCGTCTGGATGACGTCACGATGACTCTGAGTCTTTGAAAAGTCACGCAGTTCTAAGTTAGACTAAGATCTATCATCATTGAAAGATTCATGATTATGGCTTTATTCAGTCTTGAGATATCCTGCGAACAAATTCGAGGAAGAATAATAAATAATAAATAAATAAATAATAAATAAATAAAAATCTTGACGAAATCAAAAGGTGATACGTAGACTTCGTTACGTATCACCTAACTAGACTTTAATTCGTCACTTAGACGAATTAGGTGATACGTATGATAATGGTCTACATAACGAATAATGCATTACACGATATATTATTTTGTAAAATGCTTCTCCCATTCATATGCTTCTCCCATTATGATCTTTTCATATGTCAAGATTAAATTGTGTCTCCTTGATCATCATGGATCTAGGGAAGATAGATTGAAACAATATATGACCTTTGACCCTGTGCAGTAACCAGTTACACATTTGACTCTAATTTACATCATGAATAACACCTTTTGACGATTTTTATCTTATTCAAAGAAATGAAAATGTAATTGATAAATGATTATCATCATTATGATAATGATGATCATGATGATCATGATCATGATCATGAGCGCGATCATGACATCTTATTGAAAAAATGAGGGTTGATTTAGATAGCATATAGTCTCAGCTACAACATACTAAAAAATCAACAAAATCCAAGCCGAAATAACGGCGATATTGCTCGCAAAAGACAGGAATGTAGACTCCAGATTTTAGAAAAAGTCATCTCCCATAGGGATTACACGCAAAAAGTAATGGATTAAGTGAAAATAGGGTAATAATAGAGTAAAAAGGGTTGTTTGTGACATTATTTGCGATTCTACGTGTTTTAATAATCAAAGGAGATGGTACAGTGAAGGTCAAAAGGAAAAAAAAGTGAAGAAAAAAATTGTTGGAGACACCCGGACTCGAACCAGGGATCTCGAGATTGGAAGTCAAGTGCGTTACCGATATACCAAAACATTTCCCATAGCGATTACACGTAAACGGGAAATGGAATTCTGAAATCCTACTTTGCAAGTGAAATATGAGCATGATCCCGGCATCTAATCGAAAAATAAAGGGCGCACTTGTGATAGCTCATTGTCTCAGCTACAACATATCCGAAGTTCAGCGAAAACGAAGCTAAAACAACAGAGATTTTGCTCGCGAAAGACAGGAGTGTAGAATCCAGTTTTGAGAAAAAGTCATGTCCCATAGAGAATACACGTAAAATGTGAAAAATTGACATGCCTTCTTTAATTGCAAAAATACGCCATGATGCCTTTGTCAAAATGGAAAATTGTGGATTATTTATTTGTAGAAAATTGTCTCAGGTAGAACATATCAAAATTTAAAAGAAAATCAATCAATATTTACAGAGATACAATCAATTTTCCAAAATTATGCTGACGTCATAATATGCAAATTGAAATTTTGAGTTTGGAGGCCATTATGATGACGTTATGAGTTAATTGAGGGTCAAATGAGACATGAAATCATATCTCCAACTTATAACCTATCTAAATATGAAAAAATATTGGGAGTTTCTATCTATTCTGAAGAGTTACAAAGAATTTTGTATAGACATGTTTTTGCTCATGTATTGTGGATAAAGATAACGCAGGTCCGCGCGCGCTGTCAACTTTGACGGACGCTCATTGCGTTATTAAAAGGTGAACAAGTTATCAAAATGCTTGGAAAGATGTACCAAATATGATGATAGAGAACATTCGGCGATTCTATGTTGCAAAATGCTAGTACGCGCAAAAAACGCGCGCGCATGCGCGTTTGCGTGATTTTTTGTCAAATGCTCCATATGGCCTGAAACGTATGCAAAAAAAATTTGGGATGATTTGGAGCATTTTAATTTTTTTCGCGCGCGTAAACGCGCGTACGAACGCGCACGCGCGCTTTTACGCACGTTTATTGATCTGAAATTGACCGGATGGATATTGATCTTCTTCCTGATAAATATGAATGAAAAATTCCTTTCCGTTATGAAGATATGATCATAAGTTTATTTTCACAAAATGGCGCCTGGATGACGTCACGATAATTTTTAGTCTTTGAAAAGTCACGCAGTTCTAAGTTAGACTAAGATCTGTCATCATGGCAAGTTTCATGATAATGGCTTTATTCAGTCTTGAGATATCCTGCGAACAAATTCGAGGAAGAATAATAATAAATAAATAAATAAATAAATAAATAATAAAAATCTTGACGAAATCAAAAGGTGATACGTCTACGTACGTATCACCTAAATACTGAAAAAATTAATGATACCGATTATAATAATGAATTATGCAATTTATGAGGAGATAAATAGATTTTAGATATGATTTCAGTGAGGCTACTATTCATAGTATCTTTATGTAAAAGAATCTGTGAGGAAGTTCGCCCCAGTAAAAAAAAAAGAAACCCGAAAAACAAATGGTTATTGAGGGCAAATGATGAGCTGAATACAAATAATTTTGTCCTTTCTATAAAGAGTGGGTGTAATAGGTTTATTTTTAATGATAATTTAAATGCATGTAGAGGTGTTGTGGTCTAGTGGATAGGTCACCCGACTGAATATCACAAGGCACAGGGTTCGAGTCCCGCCGCAGCACTTATGTCCTTTGGCAAGACGTTAATCTACATTTGCCACTCTCCACCCAGGTGTTTGATGTGGTTGGATTGGATGAGCAAGTGTGTGCATGTAAAATGGCGATTGGTAGGAATGCTCCTCAGGGAGTGGAGAATGTGTATATATTGTGTGCGGGTAAGCCTGAATCCGATGACCGGGATAATAATATATCTTATAATAATAATACTATATAATATAGCTCAGGCACATCCTTGCATCGATGTATTGGGCGCTATATAAAAGTGGAATATTGTTATCATTATTATTAATCTACACACACTTCACAGAGCAACATTGTTTTTTAAAATGCCATGTCGAAATCCGAGTGTAAACGTTAGTAACCCTAAATTAGCCATATATTAAGCCAATCTGTGAAAAAAATTAAAAGAAGCTCGTTTCAACTGATTTTGGTAGGTTTGGGTATGGACAACTACCACCAAAAAGGGAGGAGGTATGGGGGTTGGGGAGATTTATTTTATTAGAGGTCAAAGGTCATTGGCCCCTGCTTAAATCACTACAAATCATACCAATCACGAACATGACTGAACATGTTCTGAAAGAAACACACATTTTAAAAGCGAATGAGAAGATTTTTTTTTAATGGGCTTGCTTCAATAATGAGGACAAGATTAATGCCATCCTTACCATACAAATAATGCATTGTTGAGATATTGTCGATGGAGAGGGTGAAAGGGCATATTTTCGTTCTAAAAAAGCCTTCACTCTTTCATCCAAATCTGGCACAAGTGAATTTTGACCTACCATTTTAAAAAAACAATGTTGCTCTCTGAAGCGTGTATAGATTAATGCAATCTATCTTAAAATCTTAAAACTATTAAATAATGTCATGAATTACCGTGCCTTTTGACGCATTAAAATTATAATATTTTTGTTTCGTTTTTAAGTTATAGTCGTATCTGAAGTGTGAGCTCATTAATCGAGACCACAGACAGATATGTATATTCATAAGTATATGCATATGCATTTGTATATGTGTATTTACATGTATATGTATATGTTTGTGTATATTTCTATGAAGGTAAATCTATAAGTACGTATATTATGTACATGTATGTTTATACATATTATAGACCCTATAACTACTTTATTACACAAACTTCACCGTAATGTTTTAAAATATCTATGACGTTTCATCATTTCATGAAGCCCTAATTACTATTATACAATGAAGTTTGAACTAAGTCTCTTCGCAACAAAAACGAGATTCGTTAAAACACAAAAGAATAAACCGCCACTAATGGCAATGCTAATTGTTTATATGATTATTTTTAAATTGCTTGAATGTAAAGATAAAAAGTGATCCGTCTTTTAAATATCATAAATTAACATCTCTTTAACAATCTTTTCAATGCTGTTCATGTGAAAATTAGTGCCTGGAACGACAAAAACCCCACAAACTCGAACATTCCTAAAACTCCGAAAAGCTTCTTTTGGGGGGGGGGTATTGCCTTGTCCCCATCTTGGTGTTCAGATGCAATCAGTGGTGCAACCAGGTAGTATGAACAATAGAAAGAAACAAATCCAATTGTTATATTCCCAATTATTTCTCGCATATGAATCTTAATCGTGCGTAGCAAGGCTTATCCTCCCAAGTATAACCATGCTCTTCTCTAATTCGAAAACAGGTTGCATGGTCGTCGAACGATAGCGAGTTAAACTTGGTATATGTAACTGTTGATCCGTCCAGCCACCTTGCCTCACCGGGACTTGAGGCGGTCAGCCCGATCCAGTAGTCCTCACCGGCACTCCTTTCGATGAAGTCCTGTTCCTCTTGGGACTCGATGAAGACCAGATGGGATCCGTATTGGGAACAAGCTGAAACCGCGGAATCATGACTCATCTCCGAAGTGCTGAAATTGTAGAACGACCCGACGTATTCCACCGTAGAAGTTAGGTAAGCTAAATAGATAAAAACAATATTTAAATTACTCAATCCTAAGAAAGTAGACAAATATATTATTTTGGGTAGAAACTTAAATAGTCAAAGTAGAATAAATAATGATGAAAATGATGACGACAACAAAAACGATAATGATAATAATAATACAAATGGTAATGTTGATAATAAGATTCAGGTTAATTCGCAATGTGTTTTTTTGCAGGTTTTGTTGTGGTTAATATTGTTTGTTTACCTGACTGCTACGAAAATATGTGAAGCAACTAGGGGACCGACAGCACTAAGTCCTCCTTAAAGGACTTAGTAATGAGGATAAATGCCTTACCAAAGGGCACCAGCGCATCGACTTGGTTTCGAACCCAGGACCTCCCGTATACGAAACCACTGCTCTATCACTAAGCTATATCATCTCATAATATTAAAGTTAGAGAGAGAAAGAGAGAGAAAGAGAGCGAGAGAGAAAGAGAGAGAGAGAGAGAGAGAAAGAGAGAGAGAGAGAGAGAGGGGGGTAGGGGAGAGGGGTAGTGACTAGATCCATTATAATAATGATCGAATGCACGTGGTCATTTCATTGTTTTATCTTACTTACTGGAGGTGGTGATTTCTTGCGATGTCGCTGTGTCTGACAAAGTGGTCGTAGGGCGCGTCGTGGGCTTGGTCGTCGCGACCGTAGTTGATGATTCTGTTGACTCTTAAAAATTTTGTTTTAACAAACATAACTGACTTTAATGATCATGATGTAATTGAGGGTTCAGGGTTATAACAAATGAAACCACACGTACAAAGCAAAGAGATTCAGAATGATATCTAAACAGGGCTAGAAACCGAAACGAAGACAATTTAGCTTCATGAAAACAGATTTTTACAGTTTTTTTTTATGAGGTATAATTTGTAGATTAATTGAGATTTTTTGCTAAATGATGTATCTAAATTTGTTCCTGTGGCATGTTTGTTTTCATTATACTCGTGGGCAAAATAAAAAGACTGGTATCCCCCCCCCCCCCCCTCTTCAAAAAAAAGTTTTAGCATGCCCTTGGAAGGAAAGGACAAATAAAAAGAGAGTCAGATAGAGACTAAAGCCTCGGTCACAAATGCCATTACGAACTGCTACGAACGCCGTACGAACGATTTTCAGACAATGGAAATTCGGGAAGACAATGGAAAAACAGGGAGATTCGTACGAAATGGAGATGATAGAGTTAGCATTTTTTTTAGATTTAGTGGTGTTTTGTCAAAGTTGAAGGAATTTTGGGGGCTAAATATTTCATCTAAATATACCGCTGTGGCGTATTTGCTTTCGTCAAACTCGTGGGTAAACAATTCGACGGTCAATTCCCCCCTAAAAATATTTTCGTGACTTCCGTGAAAGGAAACGGCACGGAAAATAAAGAGTCAGATAAAGACAGACAAAGAGAGAGCGAGAGAGTGAGAGAGAGAGAGAGAGAGAGAGAGAGAGGGAGGGTGGGTATTAATGGCTATAGATATATAATGAAATTTATGACGCCATTTCAATGTTTTTATTGCTTACCTATGATGGTTGTAGCTTGCGATGTCATTGTGTCTGACATCGTGGTCGTAGGAGTCGATGTTGGCTTGGTCGTTGCGTCCATAGTCGATGATTCTGTTGACTCTGAAAAGTTTTCAACAAACATAACTATTAAAGTTGAATGATCATGATGTAATTGAGGGTTCAGGGTTATAACAAATGCAACCACAAGTACAAAGCGATGAGATTAGGAATGACACATTAACATGATTAGAATGCCAAAACGATGGAAGTTTAGCTCCATGAAAAAATAGAAATTTGTATAGCTCATTTCTTTTATAAGGTATGACCTGTGTCAGAAAAATATTTATATGTAGGGGTGTTTTGTCAAAGTCGAAAGGACTTTTTAGCCCAATATTTTATCTAAATGTATTGCTGTGGCGTATTTGTTGTTGTCAGGGGCGGGAATTTCTTTTCTACTTGGGGGGGGGGGGGATGAAATGCAAGATTTTCTACAATATTTACTTGCACATTTCGAAGGATGTTATACGATAGAAAGAGAAGGGGGGCTATAATGGCATGACCCATTGTGATAATGAGCAAAAACATGACGTAATATCTATGTTTCTATTGCTATAGTGGTGTTTTGGGAAGTCGTTGTGTCTGAGTGTTCCGACATCGTAGTCGTAGTGCTCGTCTTGGGCTTGGTCGTCGCTTCCGTCATACATTACTCAAAACATAACTGAGGTATGCGGCGATGCATAACATTATTTCCTCTGAAATTATTTCCCCGCCGGCTGTCTCCAGGCGCCCTTGGCCAGGTTACGGGGATAGGATCGGGGGGTGGGGGGATATAAATTGGAAAAAACTTTTCCTGTGGGAATCAAGAGACTATCAAAAAGTTCTAAAAGAGGACAGCGGGGTATATTCTTCTTAATCGTCTCCATCATCGTTTGAATCATCATCTTCTTCTTCTTCAGCTGCAGGACTGGCCACTGTCATGTATTGTCGTACTGGTGAGGCGCAGTGCAGTGCCGAATGTATGTGTATAAAAATACAGCAAACTGCGTGCAAGTATAATAGCTAACAAACAAATTTAGTTTTCCCCCGTAGAAAGTCTCTTCATGGTCTTTGTTTATTAATTGACCACCCCTTTCCCCCGATACGTCTATTACAGTACACCTACGTTCATCGCAGTGTCTCCCCTGAAATCCACTTGAGCAGTTACAGTTGTAGCCTACTATAGTCTCCTCACACCAGCCGTTGTTACAAAGGTTTTTGCTACAATCTGCGAAATGAGTAAGAAACGGGATATAAAAAAAAATCAACACTGATCAACAAATTATCATTGCATTTTGTTCTGTTTGGTGTGAAAAGGTATATTTTCAGGCTTTTGAAAAATTAATATATGAAATATAAGCATGACTACGCTAATACATTTTTTCAGGGCTTAAAGCTTATCAGTACTAGTTTACAGGAAGGATTAGACCGTCCTGCAAGGTCACTGAACAGGTGGTTATCTCATCAACTCAGCTCTCAGTTAATAAAGAAAAAGAGAATCATGGGGGACCAACGGTCACCGATTAGACATTGTTTGTTATATAGAGGGCGCAAGTAGCTACAAGTAGTGCAGTGTGCCTTTAAATATATCAAAGGCCATGAAGACCATACTCCATAGCAATCGGATACCCTTTTCATAGGTATCAGTGGCAGTGCCCCTTCTAAAACGCATTGTTTTGCCTTGTGATTTTCACTGCCCTTGCCGACCGAACATTTGTTTGTTTATCCCCCGTCAACTTGTTCTGGCTTTATTTCGTCAAAGGTGAATGGTTAGAGTCAGGCGCGTACACGGGGGGGGGGGGGAGGGGGGGGGGGGGGTTAGGGGGTTAAACCCCCCTCCCCCTTTGGTAATTTTTTGTGTGTAAACCCCCCCCCCCCCTAAATTTCTCTAAAACCCCCCGCCCCCCTTTTGGATTTTTTTTTTTTTTTTTATTAAAAAAAAAAAAAAAAAAAAAATTCCCATGGTTGACCTGAAAAAGCTGACCTTACCCCCCCCCCCCAACGGAGCAAAATGTCAATTTTTCAAATTTCGAGACCAAAAAAAAAAAAGTGTCCCTTCCCCCCCCCCCCCCCCCCCCCCCCCCCCCCCCCCCCCGCTTATTCAGCGGTCGGCTGAGTCGTTGCGATTTTTTTGGGACCCCCCCCAAAAAAAGAAAAAGTGACCTCTTACCCCCCCCCCCCCCCCCCCCCCCCGCTTATTCAGCGGCTGGCTGAGTCGTTGCGAAATTTTCGGCCCGATTTATAAATGTTAAACCCCCCCCCCCCCCTTGAAAAAATCCTGCGTACGCGCCTGGTTAGGGTTAGATTTGGAATTGACTTATGTTAGGGTAAGGATTAGAGTTAGGGGTAGGAATAGTGTTCGTTCCATTTACAGGAAAATCCAACCTCAATAAAAAAAAAAACTACTCTAAATGAAAGCAGACAAGTCTGAGAAGCAGACTGGTAAAAGTTTGATTGATATCGTACGAAAAATGAGAATGTTATGAATTGTTAAAAGTTGTTATCACTACGGGCACTTCTAATCGGCTGAATGGGTAATGTCTCTGTGACGTAGCGCAGGACAGCTTTTCAATTCGTTTTCACTGGCTTGAAAACAGACTAAACTCTGTTTCGTTGACAATCAGCCATGCATCCGGCCATGCATGAAGTCTTTCGTCTACGGCTGATTGTCAACGAAGGGAGTTGAATCTTTTTTTAATTCCGTTTGTTGCTACGGCAGGCACCCAGTGAAAACGAATTCATTTGATAATATTATGGAAATGCTAGCACTACTTAAGCTTATTTTTCCTGACTGAGGTGTCATATGAAAGGGCAGAAACTCAACTTTCTAGAAATGTGATTGAAATATATTGAAATTCAGATACCGTCCGCCAAATGACTTGTTAGTTTCCTCTCTTAAAATTCATTTAATCACTCATGCGTAAAATATGCATTATACGGTTTGCATCAAATGAAAGAGGAGGATCTAAGCTTTACAAATATGTGTCATTTATCAATTATAATTGTGATTAAGTTATGATAAAACATCGATAATTGTCGGTTTCGTTTTTTTTCTGGGACGCACTGTATAATACCACGAAAGCATGATACTTACCCGGGATTCTGCATATTATATGTTTGCCAGGAATGTTTCCAGCAACGAAAGCAGAAGGAGAGAAAACTTTTGGGACGGTCTGCAACAAGGTGCCATCGGGTAGTCGCACCATCTTACACTTAAAGGATGTCGGCGAGGTGCTTTGCTGGCTGAACTCGTATGGACAAGATGTTTTTGTCGGCTTGGACGTAACCGATAAAACAGGCAAGGCTGTGTGGAATAAAACAAAAAGAGAGTCGATAGTAAGCTCTTCGTACTACTCCTCTCCCTCCCACCCCTCTTCCTCCCCACCTTATTCCTCTTCTACCTCCTCCCCTCCCCTGCATCATCATAACCTTCTCCCCCTCCTCCTCATCCTCCTCCTACTCCTCCTCAATCTCCTCCTTAATCTCCTCCTCAATCTCCTCCTCAATCTCCTCCTCAATCTTCTACTCTTCTCCTCCTCCTCCTCCTTCTCCTCCCCTTCCCCTTCCTCTTCCTCCCTCTACCCCTCCTTTTTCTTCCTCTTCATCCCCTTGCTCCTCCCTGTCCTCCTTCTTCTCTTTATCCTCCACTTTTCTTCCTCTTCATTCTTGTCCTCCTCGCCCTCTTCCATCCTTCCTCTCCCCTACCACTTACCCAATAAACAAAATCACGTGAAAATCACGTCAATATCAAGGTATCGACTTGAGGAGAGTTACGTTCTTCAAACACCGGACATTTACGTAAATGTGTTAATACGTTTATTGCATTAGGTAACTTAAAACACACGTACACTAAATCACGCAATTGTCACTGCAATATCACCATTATAATAACGTGATTATCCCTACCTTGGAGACCATGGTTTGTAAACCTTATACTCCCGTTTTTGTTTGGTTATGAAATTACATCTTCATACACGAAACTAGAAATGCAATCGTGTCACAACGATGTGCGTGCAATGACGCCATGTTTCTACGTGTCAAACGAAAGAGCTACTCTCGGACTATCCAGAGCAATTTGTACGAAGTCTGTAGCTTCTGTGATATTGGAGATAGGTAGGGCGAAAGAAAGGCCTCAACAGTGACCTTGATGGGATAGTAGTGACTATGCCTACGGAGTTTGAAAGAAATTGGGATAGGGGAAAGAACCTAGAAAGGGCTCGCAAGCACTGCGTGCAAAAACCAATGGGATTTGGTGCATGTTCGTCATTGCAATCAAGATCGTTCTGGGGGCCAAAAGCCTGAACCCGATATGCCCCATAGACAATGCGTGTAATGCATGGGCGGAAAACGTACAGGATCTGTATTATGACCGGAGTTAAATTGTTTTTTCTCTCTCTCTTCACGTCTCTTTATGGGCCGTATTTGGTATCATTAGAAAGAGAATTTCATGGTTGTTATTGTAAACCACTCTTTTTTTTCTTATGATAATCCTATCGAAACACGTGATGTAAAATAGATTTATAGGACAAAATGGCGTCTTAAATGGCACCCTTGACCAATTTCAAAAATCCGGCCAAAAGGTGCCCTGCGTATTGAAACTCGTCATGTCACTGCAAATTTTCAAGGAAAAAAAAGGACGTTTAAGGGGCGAAAAGCAGTCTGAAAAAATGACGTCATAGTCGATACGTGTTAGATTCGGGCGGAAACTCGGCGGAATTCGTTTAGTGACCTTTGTTCAAATGCGATTTACTCACAATTTTCTGTGTGACCATATACTATACTTGGTATCATGCGAAAGGGCACTCCATTGCGGTCAGTTTGACACCATTGTTATCTCCGCGCAATGTATTGCACGCATTAAACGCGCTATTACGTAATGCATAGTAAATTCATCGTTTTTTGACGATAACTTTGCAACGAGGGCATTACAATTTACTAAACTTGGCAGGCAGTTGTCACGTATATGGATACATATGTGTGCAAAGTTTCATTGATGTAGGTATAAAGATCGCCATTTTAGAGCAAGTTTAAGTTATTTTGGAATTTTCTTGAAAATGGCGAATTTGGAGGACATTTTTCTCAAAGTCAGTCAGTGTAAGGTTATATAATTTTCTATATGGCTGGAAAGGGCATATCTTCAAGTATCTAAATCCAAAAAAGGGTACGGATTTGCCAAGCCATAATGGAGATACGGCCATAGAAAGAAAGCCAATTCCCAGAACTTTAGAGGGCGCTATTTATGTTTTGCAAAGCCGTTAGAGCGTGAAATTTGGCATGGCTATGTGCAATTATGAGATAAAGATACTGTGTGATTTAAATACAAAAAGGAATTTATATGAGAAAGTTATGGCAGTTTTAGATTATTTAGGGGTCAATTTTTCAAGAATTTGAGAGATTGTTGACGGAGACGGTTTCAGATTTGAATTTTGAGTATGAAGATGGCATTTTGAAGGGCAAGATATAAGTCGCAGACGAAAGGACATCTCTTAGACTATCGAGAGGAATTTGTTAGAAATGTGTAGGATCTAGGATAGTGGAGATAGGAAGGAAGATAGAAAGGCCTTAAAATGGACCAGAAACGGACAAAATGGCGCCTGGACGGTTATGCATGGGTGATTTCGAAAATCGAAAAAGTAGGTGACCTTGATGAGATGCTAGAGACTATGCCTATGAAATTTGAAATGAAAAGGACATGAGGAAAGCACCTAACTAGGAATAACAAACACTACGTGCAAAACGAATGGGATTTTTGGACGATAAGGAAAACACTACTAAGGAGGAGAATATTAATGGGGCAGAATGTGAACGAAAACAAGGCAATGACGAAGGTTCGTCATTGCAATTATCGCGTCACAGAAACACGTGAAGCGCTAGTGATAGTTTTAGTCAAAATATCTGCGTGAAATTCACGTGAATATTACGAGGCTGACTTGAGATGAATCATGTTCTTCATTCACGTGAAATTTACGTCGAAGAGGAAGTATGTTGCTGTAACCCGCGTTCAACCCAATAATTACGCAAATGTTACACAATAAATGAACCAAAATAATGACGTTCTCATCCCGTCTGAACATCGTGTCTTGGATCTTCCATAATTACGTCCAGGCGCGCCGGAAGCAGTTTGGGATTAGAGGGGGTTGGGTTGGGGGGGGGGGGGTGGGTGCAAACATCCCAGAAGAGAAAGCTAGTTGCAACTGGTCCAGTTGATGAACCATTTAATGCCAACTGGTAACCCTGGAAATTGAAATGGGCTAAATGATCCAGTTGATCCAGGCCAGTTATAATTCAACCGGTGTAGCTGAGCCATTAGAACCATTTGGTAAAACTTCCAACCAGTTGAACAGCAACAATACTTCAATACTGGTACGTCTGTATTTCCAATGTAAGGGCATTGGAACTAAGTAGACTTACATAATTGAATTAATCGAGAAAAAAAATTGTATACTTGTACTTTATTGAAATTATTTTAGTTCACAGTTAATGTTTCCTTATTCATGTTTAACTAAATGTAATTTATACGAAGTAGCGAAATGTCCTAATAACTGGTAATTTATATTTGTAGTATTTTCGAAATGAATTGCATATAACTAAATCATCAGTAATTAAGAAATATGCTGTAAATTCAGATAAATTGTTTAAAAAACATAGATCTGCACGCACCCCATATTCAATATGCAAATGAATTGGTGTCAGCTGGGTCAACTCGAAATATGCCAACGCTCAGTGATCAACTGGTGCAACTGGAAATATGCACACTCCAGTTATCAACTGGTGCAATGAAAATATGCCAACAGTCAGTTATCAACTGGTGAACATAGAAATATGCCAACAGTCACGGGATTATCACCACGGAACTTAAATGGTAACTGTGAAACCATCAAGACACCCAAGAATAACTCATTTTCACACATGGAAAACACGGAATACCCAGCTTATATTAATAATCCGTTTGAGTCACGCGATCATCACCGCGGAACTGCTGGCAACTTTGACTACGATTTAAATAGGTGTTTTAAGACACCTAATCATGACTAGTTTTTCACACCTAAAAGTCACGTATGCCCAGCTTAGATTAGTAATCAGTTTTAACAACGTGATCATCACCAAGAAAGTTATGGCAACTTTGAAACCATTTAAATAGGTGTTTTAAGACACCTAATAATGACTAATTTTTCACACCTAAAAATCACGTATGCCCTGCTTAGATTAATATTCCGTTTGAGTCACGAGATCATCACCGCGGAACTGCTGGCAACTTTGACTACCATTTAAATAGGTGTTTTAAGACACCTAATAATTACTAATTTTTCACACCTAAATATCACGGATTCACAGCTTAGATTAGTAATCAGTTTTAACTACGTGATCATCACCAAGAAAGTTATGGTAACTTTGAAATCATTTAAATAGGTGTTTTAAGACACCTACTAATGACTAATTTTTCATACCTAACAGTCACGTATGACCAGCTTAGATCAATAATCCGTTTGAGTCACGAGATCATCACCGCGGAACTTATGGCAACTTTGACTACCATTTAAAAAGGTGTTTTAAAACACTTAATAATTACTAATTTTCACACCTACATATCACATTTTCACAGCTTAGATTAGTAATCAGCTTGAGCCACGTGATCATAACCAAGAAATTTATGGTAACTTTGAAACCTTTTAAAGAGGTGTGTAAGACACCTCAGAATTACTAGTTGAATATAACCAGAGATTCACGGACAGAACAATAAGACGATTAGCCGGTGCAAGTAACGTGATTATTACCATTAACCTTGGATAACCTGTGAAACCAATCAATAAAGGTGCTTACAAGACCAAATAATTACGTATTTATCGCCACCATCGGTTAACTGACAAAAAACTCGTTGCTTGGTCAAGTGGTTATTTGGTCATAAACACTTGATTTACAGAGGTAAGTGGAATCACGTTACTCCAGTCGCGTGATAAACTGGTGGTTTTTAGGTTAAATGAAAACGTGAACAGGAGTACCTTTTTTGTTTAAATGAAGGCACGTGTCGATAACGTTTAAATCTAGTTCAAAAGGCACTATACTTTAAAATCACTTAAAATACACTCCCAAAAGAGGTTACTTTTTAGTGTTCTGTTTATTGGGTAGAAATAAAATTTCCTCTAAAATAGTTTGAAACATTCATTAATGAGAATTTTCCAATCTGTGAACTTTTTATTTGAGATGCCACGTAGTTTCTAAACCTCGCTCCTATTTCGCTTTATTATGGTAATTTACTCAAGCTACGCTAAAAACGACCTTTATTATTTAGCCATAGAGGGAGCTAAATAAGTATGGCGAATCTTTCGATGGGGAGAAAATTTGAATGCCGATTTCTTGCAAGAAAAAGACGCCACCGTCTTTCAGACAAACAAAAGCCGCATCCGGGATTAGTGAATGCAGCCTTCCCGCGTGCGTTCTTAGGTTAAAACGCCACGGCTTCTCGTGCATGGCATTTAATCCAAGGCGCCTATAAAGCCAACTTTTTTTAGCAGCGTTCTTAAAATGATGAAAATATGACGCCTATATGAAGTCAAAATCATTCTTACCAAAGCACAAACCGGCTGCGATACCAAATAGCAACTTCCACAATACACCGAACTGTTGGCCTTTAACCTGTGTTTAGATAAACATAATTATCAAGATTACATAAAAACAAAAAGAACCAGAACACAAAATAACCACACGAAAAATGATGATTAATAATTCTTTTATAAATATAGGTATTATTGAAAATGGTGAGAATGAAAATTATGACGATGATGATGATGGTGATGGTGATGATGATGATTATATCATAGAAATAGTAATAAGAGCAATTTCGGTTACTTTGTAACACAAATCACTAATGTAACATAAGACTGTAATTGGTTTTTTATATGGATTGAATCATATCTTTTTATAAGATGGGTAGAAGAATCCCTGCAATCTGATTGGTCAATTACCATGTAATTATTTTTACTGGATGCACGTGATATCGGCGATAGATACCACCGATATCCTTTTTAAAAAATTAATTCTCATTTTTTTTTTTTTTTTTTTTTTTATATAATTTTTTTTTTGGTGATAATTATTTGTTTTTCGTGATTTTTGATAATTATAATTTGTTTTAAAAAAAACATTACAATTTCTAATTTTTTTTTTTTTTAAAGTTTACAGTTCAAGGTGCATTTTACTTGCACCGTGCACCTGGCTCTCGTAAGCACACACACAACACGCATTAGCCTATAATCTAGGCGGAGTACCGAGCTTTTTTCTTTGCTGCTAGACTAACCCTAAGCAGAACGTCTGATACGGCGAGACTACGAACCGTGAGCCGCGAAGCACTGACAATTTTTTTTTTTTTTAATTTCATGATAAGTTAAAAATCATGCGTCCGGTAAAATTCGTGGGTCGGTGGAATTGTGTGCACGCGGTACCTTTGAATTTGGTCTAAAACCCACTCGGCTGCGCCTTGTGGGTTCAAACCATTCAAAGGTACCTTGTGCACACAATCCCTACCGACGCACTCAAACCTGTGCATCATTTTGTATACTAACAGACAACGAAAAAATAATACTAGACGATGAAAATCTAAAATTGTCCATGATCCATATATGGGGTTCCTCAACGGTGACGTCCCGGTCCCTTCCATTTTACACTCTATACAATAATTAATCTGATCAACATTATTCAAAAGCGTTTTCTAAGTGTTTCTTGTCATTGTCATACCTATACACACAGTTAAAAGTTTATTTCAGTCCTGATAAAGAACATCAGGATGATAATATCTCAATTTTAGAAGTGTGGATACGATATACCCGTTCTTGGATGTTCCAACATATAAGCTAACGCTTAATGATGGAAAAGAACAGAGTTTCTCATTGATTGAACATCTAGACAAGTTAGAAAGCTTAATATTAATCATCTATCAATTGGAAACTCAGAAGTTTACCGTGAAGCTTTGAGAGAAATATATGTGTGTATGGCTCGATTTTCGCTTAAAAATAGAGAAGCATATTTCTAACACATGCAAAACTGCCTTCAATATGTTATACAATCTCCGTCACATTTGTAGATAACTTAGACCTCAAAAGCATGAAAAGTCTTGTCCATGCTTTTGTTAGCAGTAAGCTTTGCATTCGAAATATAATTGCTCGTTTACAAAGCATTGAATGGTCAAGCCCCAATTTATTTGTCTGAATTATCATCTTTTCAATCACATCCATATGCACGTAACTTGCAAAGTACACAGGGCAAGCTGCTTCTAAAGCTATCTCACACAAACACAAAAACGAAAGTAACTCTTGGAGATTGTGCTTTTAGTTGCATTGCTCCAAAGTTTTGGAATAACCTACCTCCAGAAATAATTATATACAATTAACCATAAGCAAATTTAAACAAATCCATATACTAGAGTCTTCCTGTACGAACTGATTATTATTTCACTAAAAGGGGATAATTTGTATTTTATATTTGTTTTTATTCACAATTCAGTATAAAGCTATTAATATGTATGTATATAATAATTTGATTGTGGCAGAGGTTTGAAAAACCCATACATGCAGGGTTGCATCTTCAATTACAAAAATTAATGTTAAAGTAAACAAATATAACAAGATCCATGATCGTAAAAAAATAATCGGAAACAAATGAATTCATCGATAAAATAGTTAAGAAGATAAATAGAAAAGCACAATGAGATTTCATAGCATGTAAACATGTCAAAATATTAATAAAGGAAACAAACGTTAAACTAGTTACAAAACAAGTATTTAAAAATAGATTATTTAGAGTTAGGTGTTACATTGTATGAATGTGTCTTTATCAGGCAATATTATTTCAGACAATACAAAGAAGTTCTTAAGAATAGTAGGCCTATTCGTTCTAGTTAGATGTCATTTGACACATATTTACAAGACACACTTTGAACAAGAACATATTGCTCCGGTTGTCTCATTTTCGCTCGCTGGAACATTGCCAGCACAAACCCCTGACCTCTACCTCCTGGACGGATCATCGCCCATTCACATTCACTATACGTTATGCTATGGTCACATTACCCAAAAGTAGCCTGCTCGGCGGCCGAGCGGCGAGTTTTTAACCAATTCTGCCCGGCGGCTGCCCGGCCACCGAGCGGCGGCCGCCCAGGCACCGCTCGTGTTTAGGGCATCGCTCGGTCGCCGCTGAAGTTTTAGCGCGAAGTTAAAATTTGGGCGGCGCCTGCTCACTTTTCACTCGCCGCCCAAAATACGCTCGGTGCCTGGGCGGTCGCCGCCCGGGCACCGACCTAATCGCTGGGCGATGCCTAATTCCAGCAGCGACCGAGCAGGCTACTGATCGGTCGGTCGCTGCTCTGATTTGTGACCATAGCTTTACGTACTAAAAGGCTGTATTGTCTGACCGTTCATGAATATTCATGTTTTTGCTTACCTCGGCAAAATGTTTGCTTATACTAAATGGAAAAATGACGGTTGGGGGTTGGATGAAATGAACATAATGAACAAAGCAGAAGTGATCTATGGATAATTCATGCTTCTTATCCTTCGTGTGCTTGACCTATAATCTTAAAATCGCTTGGCAAACTGAGTCCAAAGTTCGACTTGTTTCACATGTGTATTATAGGCAATGACGAGCTTGCAACCTATTTTGATCAAATTGCGGTGGGTGAACTTTCAAAAGTCAATGGGACATGAGGGTTCCAATGAAAGAGCTAGTGATAACGTACGTCGGGGTGGATCTGCTTTTCGTTTAAACAAAAATGAAATTTTTAACGATTTTGTTTGTAAAATTCCATAGGCTAACATAATAGGCTGCTGACTCTGACGATAGGGGCATTGTGAAATGAGACTAAACGGAGCTATATGTTGCACATGCATGTTGTAATACGATATGATTATCTAAAAAGTAAAGAATTGTCAAAGAAATTTAAGTAATCCTTACTACTTCAGTTTCAAAATGAGTTTGAATGCAAGCTTGACGAAAAGCATACATAACCCATGACTTTGAATGAAACACATGTTAATTTGATTGAATTTAAATGCACAGATAATGAATTTGTACTTTCTAATAGCAAGACTGGGCCAAATACCAGAGCACAAAATAAATTGGGTATCAGAAGGTTATTCGAGATACATACGAATAGATTTTTCCGGTTAACTTAGTAGATGTGGTAAATCATAATTATACTGAAAAAATTAAAGATATAAAACGCCAAATTATTTCATGGTCTAAACGAACCTTAAAGGTTTAGTTGAGTTCGGTTGCAGAGGGCGCTACACAGAAAAAAAATTTGGTCAGATAAAGAAAAATTGAGTGTCAAATTTGAAAGAAAATAATATTTAAATGACAAAATCATCTTTGTTTGATCAAAATCGGTTCAGAGACGGCTGAAATATAACGATTTCTAATATTTGTGTACCACTACTTTAAAAAACGAAATAACGCCTTTTACGTCGTATTTCAGCCAATGCCGATGTTGGCTTTTTTGTTGGCATTTTCGTGTTGCTTATATTACGCACAACCGCCGGCCCATGCATTGTTATTTTTAATTAAATAACTAATTAACGGTCACCGTGTTTTTTGGAAGTGGAGCTGAATTGATATGCTCGTATTGGCTAAATTTCACACATTTTGGGGTCTATAATTACCTTCATAGCAATTTAGGTTCTAAAAGGGCACTAGAAATGTCATAGATATGAATAAGAGCAATAGCCATGCACTTTGAAGGCATTTGCGGTATGAAAACAGAACTCAACTATCCCTTTAACTGTCCTCGGAAGAATAACTGTACAGTAGTCAAATCTTTGTTGGTACCAAAATTAAACTATTTATTGCTTTCACTTCCAGAACCGAATTCGCAAATTATGAAAGACATAAATCGTTTTTTTTATGCATTTATGTGGGGTAGCAAACCTGATAAAATCAGTAGAGAACAAATGAGTCAACTATATAATAAAGGTAGGGTTAAGATGATTGATATTGATATCATGCTAAATCCCTGAATATATCATGGATTAGAAGATTTGTAACCGATTCTCAGATAGAAAGTTTCACTTTTCACATGTTTTATTCATTCTTGACCCAAACCTATTTTTTCACCTGTATATGGGCTCACATTATTTTAGAAAATTAGCAGACTTAACCCCAAATCCATTTTGGAAAGATGTCCTACTCGCTTGGTCAGACTTAGTTGAACTTGTTATTGTCGACATTATTATTATTATAAATGGTTTGTTTTATTGAAAATCATTTCGCAGCCCGGAAGCTGAATTGTGTGACTTTTTACAAATTGATAACAAAAATTACATTACAATAAATACATGTGAAATCAGACATTACAAGATATAAATTCAAAATTCGTTCAAGTTCATAGTAAAAATATAAAATATAAAGATATATATAAATGTGAACATGAGAACATGCAATAATATTCCTCTCTGATATTCATTGATTTTAAACGGGTCGTGTTTGCTTGTAACCAGACAGGCTTATACAATAGTTGCAATAGATTTTAAAAGTGAATAATTGCGTGATTTTAACAGATTAAAAAGCTCAGTAAAATACAGTGATACATTGGAAATTGTAGTAGCAATGATGAAACTATCATACATGTTTTTTGCTTGTGTAACTATTCTAATTAAGTATGGTCGAAGTTTGAGTTCTAGATATTTCGTAATACGGGGGGTAGGATCAAACTTACAAATCAAAATAAATTGTTTGGATTTTGCGGTAGCAATAATAATGCACTCAACTGTGTTATGATGGTTGTAAGACAAGAAATATTTTCAGCCAAATTACGAAATCAACTACATTCATTTGATATAATTTTATCAGCTGTAACACGTTATTATGAAATGGAAAAATATATATACCAAACAAATCTCAGAGAGAATGAATTGAAAAAAAATGGTTTCACTTTAGAAAATATTTTAAGAGTGTTGGAAATGTGCTTACACAAACATGATCATGTATTTTATGTTTGGTATTTTTTATATTTATTTAGAATACTAATTTTGTCATAAATGTTTGTTGTTATCTGCCACAATTATTATCTGTATTAAGCCATTATGTATGGAAATAATTTCTTTAATTATTTGTATATAATATATGGATATACTGTATATGATTGAATTTGATTTGAAAATAAAGAACCCTGTGGAAGGGGAAAAAGAAAAAAGAAGAAGACTGGGACAAATCAACTTCAATTAAATAAATTGAAAAATTTGTGAAATTGACCGGGAAAACCTATACTATCTCTTTTCTTCTCTTCTTTTCAATTTTCTTCTATTCATCTCCTCCTTCCTTTAAAAAAACATTTTCTTCATCCATATTCTTCCCTCTTCGTCTAGACGTCATGTAAATCAAATATGAACGATCAACTGAAGAGAGCATATAATTTGCCCAATATACCAGTTCGCAGTTAGCACATGATAAAGTGTGTATCGAAAGTTCAGCTATGAAGACTTCAGTCTAACTCAAGCTTTTGCTTTCTTTGGCTGAAGTCGCATTTACAATTATATTTCTTTAATCTTAAACCACATAGCTATTATTCATTAAGTAACGAGTCACTCTCCTTCCCATCACACAAACATTGCTTGCTGTAGCAAGCCCCTCTGTATACGTCATTTATGATAATATGTTTAATTTCATTTTTTTTCTGTTTTATTTTCCTTGTTCGTTCTAACAAATTTATTACATTGTATTATTTCGAAATTTATGATCTACATGTATATGGTTATATTGAAACGGATGACAGGTTAAATGGAAATGATATCAAATCAGACTCATGGTGGCCATTTTACTATGATTGAAACAAAAAACATGAAATACTTACCATTTTACAGATCAATCTTCAAGGGCTTCCAAAAATGATCAAAGAGCACGATGATAACCTGACGTCTTTCTCGGATAAAAAAGGATCACATTTGGAAACGAAGAATATACAGTTGCTTGAATACAGAAAGGCGGAAAAGAATAACCATCGGATTTAAACTGTAGGCTATTGCTATCGATCAACAGAGATCATTGAAATCGCAGGAGACATATGACTTGATATCTACTTTCAACCAATTGTAAATGGTAAATGGTACGTTTTTCATTATATGCAGGCGGTAAGCTCGTATGAAAACGGGATCCATAATTATGAACAGATAGATTAAAAAGGAAATACTGCCAACTCGTAGATCAAAATTATGATGACGATTGGTGGATTGAAATTTTGGGATAGTTTATGGGATAGCTCTGCAAATGGTGTAGGTAATTATGATGATTGTTTGGTTTTAGTTTTTGTTTGAAGAGGCACCCGATACCTCAGCGACATGTTGTGTAGTGAGCAGTAATTATGGGATAGCTATTAATGCCGATGATTGCTGTTTCTTTATTTGTTTATTTTTGCTATTGTTTGAGAAAACACACGTTACCTTAGAAAATTTACACCCTCGGATCGAATCAGGGGATAGCTCCTTGAGATAGTTATTAGCCCCGAGAATGCTTTTTTTAATTTTGTTTTTGCTTTTGTTTGAGCAAACGCACGTTATCTCAGAAACATCCATAACGATGGATCGAATTCAGGGGATAGCACTGTTAGATAGGTATTTACGCCGATGAACTTGTTTTGAGGATTGGGACGTTCATAATTTTGTTTGTGTAAATACACGTTACGCTAATAACATGCTTAAAAAGGATAGGAAACTATGAAAAAGCTTCATTGGAATACCTTTCAGCGCCAATTATATTTAGGTGGAGTTGTACACGTTTAATAACTTAAAAACAAGTTGAGTGGATCGACTTTATGGGATAGCATTAAAGCCCTACTGCACTACTTACAGCTACTTGCGCCCTCTATATAGCAAACAATGCCTAATCTGTGACTGTTGGTCCCCCATGGTCCCCTTTTTCTTATGTTAATTGACAGCTGATTTGATAGGATAACTACCTGTCAGTGACCACGCAGGGATGTCTAATCCCTCCTGGCCAAACTAGTGCAGATAGGCTTGAAGGGATAGATATTTATAGCATGGACAATTTGTGTTGTTAAAGGTGCCATAGAAACAAGCTGATTAAATTGATAGGTATGACATAAGAAAAACAAACCGACCGTTATGCACTGTCAGACAATCGGATATTGACCTTAATTACATTACCTTAATGAATATAGCAGGCAGGAAAAAAGGTCTGAATATTTCATGAAAACATGCATAATTGAATTCTAATTTATTTATTTATTCTTCACTCATGGGATGGATTGCCCTTGTCAGCTATAAGCTGTTTTTCTATCGACCTTGTTGTGCAGTGAACAGAAATAATGAGTCACGCTTTGATGCTCCAGCGTTTAATAGTAGGATAACGGTTGACCTGTTTGTTCCCGAACCTTAGTATTTTCAAAGGTTCATAAAATTGAGGGAAAAAAACAACACCAGTAAGCTCATGAATCCGAAAATTTTATAACGGTTAAATTTTGACATTTATTACATTATTCTGAAGGTTTATTTTTCCAACATTTTAAATATTTTACCTTTTTATGCGCGCGCTCCGTCACCAGAAGCATTCACAATTCCCCTAAAACTCACCTACCCCGAAACTAATGGGGAGGGGAGGGGGAGGGGGTCTGTTTTGGTGCATAATTATATTGTACATAATTGTAGCTAGTATCAGAGTGGGCACGTACGAATTAAGCTAGCTAATACCTGCAGATATAAGATCAAATAAAATAAAGACACCCGATACCTTAGCAACATGTTGTGTAGTGAACAGAAATAATGGGATAGCTTTTAACGCCGATGATTGTTGTTTCTTTGTTTATGCTATTGTTTGAGAAAACGCACGTTATCTCAGAAAACATTATACCTTTCGATCGAATCAGGGGATATCTCCTTAAGAAAGTTATTAGCCCCAATAATATTTTGTAAAAAATATGTTTTGCTTTTATTTGAGAAAACGCACGTTATCTTAAAGGCACACTGTCGTACTTGTAGCTACTTGCTCCCTCTATATAGAAAACTTCCCCAATCGGTGCCTGTTGGTCCCCCATGATCCTCTTTTTCTTATGTTAATTGAGAGCTGAATTAATAAGATAGCCACCTGTCACAGTGACCTTGCTGGGTAGCTGGGTGGTCTAATCCATTCTGGCTGAACTCGTACAGCCGGCCTTTAATGGGAACATCCAATTTTGAATCGAATTTAGGGGAGCTCTGTTAGATAGGTATTCGCGCCGATGAACTTGTTTTGAGGATTGGTATGTACATAATTTTATTTGTGAAAATGCATGTCACCATAATAACATGCTAAATGTGGATAACAACATTATGATGTAGCTTCCTTGGAATACCCATCAGTGCTACTGATTTTTTTTAGAGGGGTAGGTTGTATTTTGTTTCTTTGGGAATACACATGTTACCTTAGAAACAAATTGAGTTGATCGAAATTATGGGGTAGCATTAAGGGATAGATATTTATAGCATTGATCATTTTTGTTGTTAAAATGCCCGTTACGATAGAAACAAGCTGATTAAATTGATAATATTGATACAAGAAAAAAGGAACACGACCGTTATGCACAATCAGACAATTTGATATCGAGCCTCATCACATTATCAGCCCTGGTTAAACATAAATAAAGCGTCACACGTTATGCTCTCGCTTTGAGAGAATTATTTATGGCATCGGTTTCTCCCGAAGGTTTGTCATTTCAAAGGTTCGTTTATTCGAATTATCAGAATGAAATGTGGTTCGCTATACTCGACGTTTGCAATTGTGAAAATGAAAATTTATCTCTTCTTTTCAGAAGTGAGAACCCTATTTCATCTTTCGAATTGATTGATTGGAGTGGGGGACCGGGATTAAGACCTATGTGAAGATTATTTTGTATACAACGTTATAAATTATGTAAAATTTTCTTTATGAGAGAAATGAATAAAAACCTATGAAAACAAAAAAAGTGATATCGCCACACAGACTTGACTTCACAACACTTCATAGTACATTAAACTAAAGATAAAATGAAAAGCCTGGAATAACCTTACACTTATTTCTCTGGTCTTATCGAAAAACTAATTTTACACAAAAGAATAAATGGATCACTTAGTAAAGGACCTGTTTCACATCTTTGTATTTGATCAGACAATGAATTAAACAATAAATTAACGTCGTCGTGCGTTGACTGTTGTGCAGGTACAACTAATACCGAACTGGAAATCAACATTTGCTTAATCCATAGGGGCTAGTGTTAGTGAAAAGGACATTTGCACGTACAATATTAACACCAGCCATAAGGGTCGGTTCGGCAGACGACAATTATGCAAAATTGATAACAATAGCTACCGGAAGTTGACGATATTCAGAGGTCAATGCCTTAACACCAGCTGATTTCCATTTCGGTGTTTAGTGTTAGTGTTTATTAAACATTATAGCACCAGCCATAAACACCTAACTTGAAATCACTCAATGTCGAGCTTCATCACATTACCTTCATGAACGTTTCCGGCATGAAAAAAGTCTGAATATTTAAAGAATACATGTATAATTGAATTACAATAATGAGTCACGCTTGGATGCTCTTGCTTTGGTAGGATAATGGATGACATCTTTCTCGCTCTCTCTCTATCGCTCTTTCTCTCTCTCTCTCTCTCTCTCTCCCTCTCTCTCTCTCTCTCTCTCTCTCTCTCTTTCACACGCACACACACACACAACACACACGCGAACAATCTCTCACCATCTCTCTTTCTCTTATATTCTCTCTCTCTCCTTTCCTCTACTCACCTCCATCCCTCCCCCTCTCACACCCTAAAATGTGTGTACTTTCATGTTTAAGTGCAGCTTTGAATACGCTTTCTCCCTTCTCTTTATTTCCTAATATGATGTTTACCAACACCAGGCGCGTACGGAGGATTTTTCAAGGGGGGGGGGGGGGTTTAACATTTATAAATCGGGCCGAAAATTTCGCAACGACTCAGCCAGCCGCTGAATAAGCGGGGGGGGGGGGGGGGTAAGAGGACACTTTTTTTTTTGGGGGGGGGGGGTCTCGAAATTTGAAAATTTGACATTTTGCTCCGTTGGGGGGGGGGGGGGGGGGGGGTAAGAGGACACTTTTTTTTTTTGGGGGGGGGGGGTCTCGAAATTTGAAAATTTGACATTTTGCTCCGTTGGGGGGGGGGTAAGGTCACCCTTTTTTAGGTCAACTATGGGAGTATTTTTTTTTTTTTTTTTTTTTTTTAATAATTAAAAAAAAAAAAAAAAAAAAAAAAAATCCAAAGGGGGGGGGGGGGGGGGGGGGTTTTAGGGGGGTTTTGGGGGGGGTTTACACACATAAAAATACCAAAAGGGGGGGGGGGTTAACCCCCAACCCCCCCCCCCCCCCTGCGTACGCGCCTGACCAACACCTCTCTTCGACTTTTAACTTTCTTCTCTCAGACATATTCGATTTTCTCAACAAACAAACACATGCCTCACTTTTCTCCAACCTATTCTCACTCTGAGAAACGCATCTTTAAATAATTACGTAATTCTACATCATTATCTCTCTCTCTCTCTCTCTCTTTCTCTCTCTCTCTTTCTCTCACACATTATTTGGTCTCTCCTACCTCTCTCTTTCTCCCTGGCTCACCTATATTTCTCTCTCATTCTTCATCTATCCTCCCTTCCTCCCCTCTCCTCCCCCTCCATCTCTCTCTCTTCACTCTCTTTTGTCTCCCTACATCTCTATGTTACTATTTTCTTCCTGTCTCACCCTTTTCTTCTTCTCCTCTTCCCTTCCCACTCCCTGCACTCTTTATATACCTCCTTTTATAAAAAAAATCTTTGCATAATTTTACCTAATATTATAGATAAATAGATATAAATATTGAAATATAAAACGAGTTTCCAAGAAAATTTTGATTTCTTATCAAAATCTATTTTATTGAATCGATACCTTTCAAATATTTCAACATATATATTAAATTTTGATGTTTTTCACAAAACAATGAATGAAAGTGATATGATATGATTTTTTTCAAGGGAATTTTTACAGGGTTTGATGCAATCAAACCCAGTCCCCCAGTCCCCTCCGGGATCGCCGCCCCTGCCGGTACAATTCAGTATCCCCACCATGAAAAGTATCGCTGATACTAAATTCATAAAGAAAGGTATCGTTTCAGACATGTCGTGTTCCAGACACTGCCTAAAATTTAAGAAAACATTTTAAAAAAAATAACGAGTAATTTCATGTAAATCAAGTAAATAGATATAAACAACTTCTATCAACGGACATGATGATTTACAGCATCTATATGGCGCCATATGTCGGATAAAAACCCTTCATAGGCTAGGCTCATCCGATTAGGAAAGTTTTGAGGTATACGAGATGGCTAAAATTGCGAGTTTTTATTTTTGAGTAAAGTGGGGGCTATCAAAAGAAATTAAAACAGTTTGATAAACGACGACCATTATTTGAATTTCTATCTGATCAAGTTAATTTTATTCAATTTCCGACCCTAGCTATCATGAACCAGAACAATTTCCAATACCAAGCTTTTTTGCGACTTTATGCAGGCGTTTCTTGACATAATCGTAGAATGCGTAGTCATACTTCATCCGTTGTTTTAAAATGGAGTATGTTTTCGGAGAAGGCAGTTTCTTGTAGTTTGTTTTCGATTTCTCCATCGAATGTTCTGTAAATGAAGAGACAGAGAGAGGAAAGAGAGAGAGAGAGAGAGAGAGAGAGAGAGAGAGAGAGAGAGAGAGATAATGTGTTTCCTTGTTACCAAGCTTTAAAATATATAAATATTTCTGATGTTACAATGTATTGTGTGGAGGTCATATCTTAAGCTATCTTTTTTTCTGGGTTATAGCTTACCCCTAAAGGGATAGTTGAGTTTTGTTGCATAGGGCGCTACTCAAAATATTTTTTGTGAGATAAAGAAAAACTGAGTGTCAAATTTTAAAGAACATAATATTTTATGTTCGATCAAAATCGGTTCAGAGACGGCTAAAATATAACGATTTATAATACTTGTGTACCACCACAAATATTAGATATTTTGAAAAATTTGAAAAAACCGTTGAAAAAAAACGAAATAACGCCCTTTACGCCGTATTTCAGCAAATGCCGATGTTGGCTTTTCTGTTGGCATTTTCGTGTTGTTTATATTACGCACAACCAGCTTGCCCATGTATTGTTATATTTAATTTAAAAATTAATTAACGGTCACCGTATTTTTTTTTTTTAAGTGGAGCTGAATTGGTATGATCGTATTGGCTAAATTTCACTCATTTTGGGGTCTAAAATTACCTTCATAGCATTTTTAGGTTCTAAAAGGGCAATGGAAATGTCATAGATAAGAATTAGGGCAATAACCATGCACTTTGAAGGCTTTTGCGGTCTGAAAACAGAACTCAACTATCTCTTTAAATAAGGGAATAAAACGGGCATGACATGTGCAATATTCTGATTTCCATGGATTATTTATCAATCAGTGAGTTCTCGGCCTTTGCTATTGCTTGTATTTTCCAGAGCATTTTATCACTTTAGCTTCCTTCCATTTCAACATTCAAGGAAATAACTTACCTTTGTTCTCTTCGTAGATTTTCGCTGCTCCTCCAAATGTTTCTGGCAATAGCTTTTCAAAGACGGCCATAGAGAGATCATACTCTTCCATCACTCCGATCACTAAAAACTTGTCTACGTTGCGTTTGGCTTCTTCCAAAGCAAAGGAGGGATACTCACTGTAAACACAAGGAATATATTGCATTCATTAGTGATGACCGTTGCGCACATGACGTCACTTCACTGGCGCAAGAAAGCGTCAGCGAATGGCGCAAGAATGCGTCAGCGAATGGAGTGGTCTTTGACGCAGTATGTGAGAGTCAGATCGTACAAAAGATGATTGCATAATGAACTTTGCAAACTTTTAATGAATTACTGGCGGATGGGTTAATGACATTCACGTAGTCGATTAGCGCAGGTAATAGCGCAAATGGCGTTAGTCAATCTAGCTTTTGATATACAGGCAAGCTGTAAAACAAATATCTAACCTATTAGTGGCAAAGCATGGGCCCAGCCATATAGGGTCACTGGCATCTTGGAGGCAACGGTCCTATTACTAATATGTGAATAACATGTGAACGAACAATCCCATCGATTAGATATAGCGCATGGGAGAGGGCCCCATCATCTTTATCACATTGTGGTCAGGTTCCTTTCCAATTTCCCCTTTCTTTGTCTCTTTCTCGTACCTCTTATTTTAACCACTGGTCGATGGGGGGGGGGGGGAATCGGGGGATTGCCCACCATGCTCATTTCGCTACGCTACTGTTGAATCTTGAATATTAAACGGGGTCACCCCAGAGTTCTGTAGGTCACCCCAGTAGATCTACAGCCCACGAGACCAAGAAATCAAGGGGATACGGCAGATATACAGAAAAGAAGAAAATCTATGGGACGGACAAAACGGAGAAATGCACAGGGGAATATAAAAAGAGGCCGGTCTCGTGTGCGGTATAGCCAAATTAAGCTCAGTATATTATTGCTGTAGTTTATGTACCTGCATCTTGGATCATAACCACAGAATGATGTGACATACATGTTACGCAACAAGCTTGACGTGCAGTCTCCTCGGTCTTTCTCTATACAGTCATCTAATGTCTGTAAAGATAATGAAGATATGAAAAAAAAGAGAAATGTATATGAATTGTAGGTGGGTATTTTTAGGGTTACACCATGTCACTCTTGTTTAGGAATACAAACCTCTAAAAAGGTTGGTGAGTTGGTGAGTTGTTTGGTTCTCGACGTTTCGTAGGCAATAAATGGCCTCCACTGGGGCGATGTGCTATACTATGCATTCTCCTGCAAACAATCAGAGCATACTGTTCGAAACTTCGAGAAGAAAACAACTTTCAGCGGAGCACACCAGCTCTTTGTACGACTCTTATTCCTCTTCAAGAATCACATTATAGTAACCCTGAAAACTGTACGTACAATCAGGGACAGGGGCGGCGATTTCTTTTCATGACCTCATGACCGGGGCCCGGGGGGGGGGGGGCGTAATGCGAGGAACAAGGGAGGAGGGACGTAATGAGCAAACGCGTTTTTTTTTTTTTTTTTTTTTTTTGGGGGGGGGGGGGGGGGGGAAGGGAGAAGAACAAAGATTCGCATCAACACCGCTCTTACATGTTACATGCAGGCCCCGCGGAACGTTTTTCAAAGTGGGAGTGGGGGGGGGGCTAAAGTATTTGCGATCAAATTAGAAATAAACCACGTTTGAATGTTATTGGGGTGGGAACTGCCCCAAGCCCGAGTGAGTGAGCATCGTGAATAGATCGAAGGGGTGAAGGTGACGAAAGTGACTACCCCTCACAGGTTTTGAAGTTTTTTGTCTTACAAAATTATATTCCTTAGCAAAACTATAGTATGAAAACAAACAATTTACTTTTTCACACTTTTCTACAATATTTACTTGTACATTTTGAAGGATATTATGCGAGGGAGCATAGCTTCCGAGCCAGAAGATTTTTGCATTTTATTCGTCTAAACGCTGCACTCTTGGGCCCTCCAAAGCCTAATAGTGTGTTGCAGTCTTTAGTCAGTATTTGCTGTACATTATTTGTTTGCATTTTTTCAAATTTGTCGGGGGGGGGACGATCCCCCCCCCCCCTACAAAAATCGAGGGGGGACGTCTCCCCCAGTCCCCTCCGGGATCGCCGCCCCTGCCGGTACAATTCAGTATCCCCACCATGAAAAGTATCGCTGATACTAAATTCATAAAGAAAGGTATCGTTTCAGACACTGTTCAACCGACAATAACATACCGATTGTCTGGAATGTAGTTATTCTTCCTCATAGCCTATAGTGATATGCTGAAATTGTATTTCGCGGTATACTCATGCAAAATAAAGGTTCTACCAAACTGCTAGTCGTGAATTGCATCATACAGGTCTTCATGATGTAAGTATAGATAATTGATGCAAATATATTCACCCTTCCAATAGAAAATAATTATGATTGATAAGCTATTGGCCCTTCAGGGCGAAAAGAGTGTTTGTGTTTGTTTATGTGTCGCTACTGAGTATATTCATGGCTTGAGTATGAGTAGCGGCCTCTTGACTCGTGTCGTTTGAAACCTATTTACATTTGCTGCACTCGACCGAAGTGTAAGTGGGTTTCGACTTTCGACTAAAATAAACTATGGCCCGATTTCGATTGCAGGACCTGAAGCTGGGGTAATACTACTAATACTAAAACTACTACTACTACTACTACTACTACTACTACTACTACCACTACTACTACTACTACTACTACTACTACTACCACTACTACTACTACTACTACTACTACTACTACTACTACTACTACTACTACTACTACTACCACCACCACCACTACTACTACTACTACTACTACTACTACCACCACCACCACTACTACTACTACTACTACTACTACTACCACCACTACTACTACTACTACTACTACTACTACTATTACTACCACTACCACCACTACTACTACTACTACTTCTAATAATATTACTACCACTACCACTACTACTACTACTACTACTACTACTTCTACTACTACTACCAATGATCATAATAATAATCAAAATAATAATAACAATAGTAGTGATAAAAATAATAATGACAATAATTATTATGATGAACACAATAATAATAACAATAACAATGAAACATGTGGAAATGATGTAACAATGTTTGTTTTTACCGATATATCTCAACATGCACTTTATTCAAATGTACTGCTTTGTTCTTGCTCAACAATGATTGAATACATTTTTCTTTGGAAGAAAAAAAATGATAATAATGATAATAAAAATAATAATATTTACAATAATAATAAGGAAAAGTAATTACCTCGTTAGGCAGAGCCATTCCTGGACTTAGTCTTTTTAAGACGAATTCTTTGCTCATATCTTGATCACCGTTTCGCATGAAGTAAAAATGAGACTCGAATCGGTCGACGGGATCACGGAGCATGCTCACCAGGATGGGTCTCTTGGGTGAACTGAAGTAGAGATAGAAAGGAAATATAATTAAAGCATCCAATGACCTGACCTGGGGATGTTTCACAAAGATCCCGAATCGAACTTAAAGAGAAGGTTGAGTTCTGGGAAGAGGTGAAAAATAATTTGTGAACTTTATCATTCTTATTATGCAAGTGTGGAAGAACATCAGATAAGACATGTTCCCTGAAAAGCATGGCTCTTCAAACGCCTTCATATTCTAAATATGTCATGTAAATCGTAAAACTCGGGGGGTAGGTTTTTTACGCCACGTGTTCGTGTAGTCCCACATACATCTTTCTGTGTACAGTGTTTGTAACTTTACCAAGACTTGGCCAAATTTCTTATCATTTTGATGATTCCAGAACCTTGCAATACACACAAATTCTTATATGCTAGATGATCAACCTTTTCTGGTCGATTCCACACCGTTTCTTTCACAATGCAATCGCATGACCAGAACTCAACTTCATCTTTAACTCTTAGTTGGACTTAAACGTTATAGATAGACATTTGTAGCTTTAAAATAAAATAAATTTTTAAAAAAAGCAAAATTTCAAGTATTTTAGACTTTTCATAAATTCCACATCAAGAACATGAAATCTCGTTGATAATAGAAAATATGAATCATTTGAATCAACATTTAAAGCCTTTTTAAATAACTTTTAAAGATTTTCAAAGATGCTAACGGCTTTCCATAATTGTTAAGTCCAACTTAGAGATAAGTTCAATTTAGGATCTTTGTGAACCAGGGAAACAATAATCTCGCAAACATAGCGATTTTATGCTCTCATATATAAGACCAAACAAAAATTGCGACAAACTCCAACTTAAAACTATATAGTAGCGAAATTCAAATAGCGAGTTAGATCGCTATAGTTGGCGCTCTCCTACTAGTAGTGGCAAAATTCAAATAGCGAGTTAGATCGCTACGGCTGCTGCGCTCTTTTATATAAGAGCGAAATTCAAATAGCGAATTTTATCGCTACAGTTCGCTACTATATAGTTATTAGTAAGAGTTTGTCGCAACAAATTTCTGCTCTTATATATATATATAAGAGCACAAAATCACTATGTTTGCGAGAGAGTACACTGTAAAAAAGAATTTGTTCATTGGTAATTTTTACGTATTTTTTCCATGTAGAATTTACTTGAAAACATTAGTTTTGCCACTTACGCACTAAATTTAAGTCTTGCTAACTCAAACTTTCAATTTAGTAGAACATACGTGAAATATTTAAGTAAAATCAAATACATAAGAACTTTAAGTAATTTCAGCTTGTATTAATTTAGTATTTTTAACTCAAAATCACTAATTATACGTATTACTCAAACAATTTGTTGATTATTCTTATCTTTTTAAAGTAAGGACCGATGCAGTGCGTAATAGAAATATTTACATAATTTAAGAATATTCATTAGGACCAAATTAAACTCTGTTTTAAATAAAACAATTCTTTTTTGTGGTTGAATGAAAATTTAAGGACTTTAAAACATTTACTAATTCATTTAACATGGCTAAGCAAAGACAAGACAATTTTTAATTGTTACCCAGTTCAAAACAAATCAAAACTTGATATTTCAGGAAATTGTCAACCAATTTTTCTTTTAAGATGGTACGATCAAGTATATAAAATTTGGAGCCTTTCTATATGTGTCGAATTGAAGCGTATGTAATAGTTTGTGATGGTGGTAGATATATATATATATATATATATATATACGGTTAAATCTTAAATAGAAGTAGTGTTAGTGATTAGTGATTAATCTTAAATAGAAGTATTGAATGATTAGTGGATGTTACTTGTTAGATTAGATGGGTACCAAATCGTGCATTATGTAAACCTATCATAGCTTTTTTTAATTATCTAAAATGATTACAATACTTAAACTATTTACGTTAATGTAACTCGATTTAACTGAGTAAAAATGTATTCAGCAAAATAAGTAAATTCTACTTAAGATGCCGTAGGTAATATTTACTTAATAAAAATAAGGCAATTCTTTTCCTCAATTTTATTGAGTTATTTCGAATATTATTTTATTACAGTGTAAAGTCCCGAAGACAAGCCTTTTTTGATATAGTGTGGGCGGGTCTGTTTTGTTGCCTTCAGAATAAAATAACCTTCCATCAACTGCAAAGCGTCTAAGAGTGAACTTATTGGCCTTTCTTTCATAAGAAAGCATTCTTAAAATCTCAATCGAATTCGTTATTCTAAAATATCATACTAAATATGGAACAGTGCCTCGTCTCGGGGTAAATAACGAAGAAAGGGCCAGCACTTTGATCTGAAAACCTGTCCCGCGAAATTTCGCCTGTGATAATGTCTGTACGAGATATAGATCTGAACTGTTTTTTCAGAGTTATACGGAGTATTACTCACCCATACATGTCAATGTAGCGGTAGTGACCGTGTATTATAGCACCCTTCTCGGCTTTCTGTAATGTTGTGTCCATAAGATTCCTCTGCAAGTGAACAATAATCAACACAACATTCAAAACCCAACCCAAATCATTAAGTCAAATTACCCAGGCATTACTTGTCAACATCTTTGTTTCTGATATACCCAAAGGGGGATGCATGCAGTATTCCTATATGCAGACGACATCACACTGGGATTTAAAAAATACTCCTTCGAAGCAATCGAGACATCACTGGAGAAGGACAGTAGCATGCTAGCTGAGTTCTTCAACATATGGCATCTCAAAATGAGCATACCTAAGACTGGATCTTCCGTCTTCCATCTTGCAAACTGATGCGCCAACCGAGAGTTGAATATCTCACTAAACTGGGTCTAGGCTGAATTTCGACCCCGCACTCGATATACCTATAGGTGTCACTCTTGATCGGAGCTTCACCTTCCACGAGCATGCCAAAGCCACAGCCCAAAAGACCAAAGCCAAAGTGTCTCTCCTACTCTCCTAAAGAAGCTTGCTGGAACCGGATGGGGAGCTGATTTCACCACCCTTCGCACCTCAAGAAGCCCCCTCCACCTTACCCACCAGGGGGGTGTTTCACAAAGATCCTAAGTTGAACTTATCTCTAAGTTGGACTTAACAATTATGGAAAGCCATTAGCATCCTTGAAAATATTTTTTAGAAGTTATTTATAAAGGCATAAAATGTTGATTCAAATCATTCATATTTTCTATTATCTTAGGAGATTTCATGTGCTTGATATGGAATGTATGAAAAGTCTAAAATACTTGAATTTTGCTTTTGGATGTATTTCATTATAAGGCTACAAATGGCTCTCCATAATATTTAAGTCCAACTTGGAGTTAAGTTCGACTTAGGATCTCCGTGAAACACCCCCTGGATAGCAAAACGCTGTTCAGACATATGGAATTCGTCTACTAACAACTTGAAGGAGTTCATCCCAGAGCCCTGTGCAAAACCAACAAGCCTGGGTCAACTTCAACCGTATCAAAACTGGAGATGGCCGTAAACAAAATTTCCTGCATAAAATTGGAGCTGATCCATCGCCAACCTGTGCCTGTGGAGGAATCCAAACTATGGATCGCGTCATCGATCCTAGTCCTATCTACAAATTCCCTCACAGTGCTGCTGGACTTCGAGAGCTCGCTGATGAGACAATCAGTTGGCTAAATAAGGATATTCCTATTAAGACGATGCACTCTTTGATATTCTTCGTACGAACGAAGTCAAATGTATGGAACCCACTTCCAGCTTTTGTCATTATTGTGAAGACAACTTTATCTTTTGCAAGAAACTTCAAAAGTTCCCTTTATTTGGCTAAAGAACATGGACAGTGTTGCCTCAACTAGTATTTTGAAATATTGCTTAAAGCTAATCTTGAGCTCTGGTAAGGAAATCGTATGTCAAGAAAACATGGTTATAATTCATTTTAGATTGTTTATCCTGCAGTAGATTGATTGTTTGAACGAGTAAATTAAAACAAAAACTTGCTGGAAATTAACTTTAAAAAAACACTCTCATTTGCACATGGTGACCTGTGTTACGCACATGGTGTCGGGCGTACTTGACTTGATCTCTTTATCTTTCTATGCTAATAACTCAACCCCTATACATTTTCTACCAGAATCGTTTTGCACATGTCATTTATTTTGAACATTCAGGGTTTACAAGCTTTGTTGGATTCTGTGAGAATTTATTATCTATCATTACCAGAACTCAAGCTTATCTTTAAGTAGCCCAAACAAGTAATGCAACGTGGCAGAGGTTCGTTACTGCAAGGAAAATACGCTTTGCAAGGGTATTCATTTACAATAAGGGAGTTTACAGATAGCACATGGTACAAATGACCCCAAATATCCACAGATCTTTTACACATGGAGAAGTTCCCCTTTGAGCATCTTAGAATAATACTGCCAAAGTCCTAGATGTGCTTCATGAATACCTTTTGTTTGCCCTCTTGAAAAGAATACTTCCACCTGCGTATCTTGGAATGTACCGTTGGTGCATAAATAAATAATGTTACATAACTTTCATGAGCGCATATCCAGTATTCATCTCTGTGGGTTTTACCTTTTTGGTACAAATTACCTTTATCTGCTCATGCTCAGACTGCAACCGTAAACTGGCTTATAACTCTGCGTCTTACTATTTTCAATGATATGCATCAACAAATAACAATAGAAACTTGTTCAAAATAACTGTTCTTCTTCTTCAGAAGGAATGATTAGGTCTCACGATTTGCAAGAGTGAGTGAATACAAACACATGCAGGAGTGTTTCTGAAAGGTGTATTCTTTTACACGTTCTTTTACACGTTCTTTTACACGTTCTTTTACACGGAAAAAATGGGTCTTACGATTTTTGTAGCGTGGGTTGTTCACAGCAAATCCTAAAATATTCGTTATAGTGAATTATATTACAATAAACATTAGATTTTACGACTTCAAAGGTAGGTTATCTATTCTATAAGATTACATATCAAGAAAGAACACAATTTATGGGTGTTCACAAAATACATAATATGTTTAACTATAAAAAAGCATGGGTTATACAATTTTAAGGATGGGTTATTTATAACACATTTACATTTAATAAATTCAATGCAAGGGTTTTCATAAAAATATTTATTACAAGGAAAACTGTGCGGTCTTACGATTTTTAAGGGTGGGTTATTCGTAGTATTACATATCAATAAATAACATTACAAAGGCATTCATAACACGATATTTATACATGTTTAACACTGAAAACTTGATGGCTCTTTAAGGATGGGTATTTCATAACATTGCATAAAATTATCAATAACTAACAGTACCAAGGTGTTTATGACAAAATCTCTAACAATCTATAACAAGAATATGTTGGGTCTTGCGAATTTTCAGCGTTTGCTTTTCATTATTATACCAAATGATACAAAACAATACAAGGGTCTTCAAAACAAAATACACTCTATGACAAGAAGAACTTTGGACTTACGATTTTCAGTGCTGGGTGATCATCCAGCATGTACTCAAAATTCACTTGCTTTCCAAAATGGTGGATCTGTCGTAACCTCACGGATGTCCATATAAACGTTCTGCTTGCACACTTTGGCATGCGCACGAACATGACAGTCCTATTCTGAAATAAAAGCAAAAATGACCCAACATTAGAGTCAATGATAATAATATGTGTATGTTTTGTTTTGTAAAGCATTATGTTATCACAATATCCTGATCTGAATGACCAATCTCATTTTAATCTGATAACAAATGTTTGGACACCGTCATGTCTATCTTTGCGGATCGAAATACGTTTGGGAACAGGAATGACCCAACAAATATTATTCGGTCTTTGTAAAATCAAATTTGTTTCATAGGTATTATTAAGGATTGGTTAACATTTTGTTATTTTAAAAAAAATCAATGATATGTTTCACAAATTAAACACATGCGTCTTCCTGTTTAAACAAAAATAATGTTGCCAATTTGTCAACCTTTTTTCAAATTAGCGGGTGCAAATGTGATATCGATTGGAAACGAGTTGGGCGTTTCGGTTGTTTGTTGAGTTTACCACCCGCCCCCCCCCCCCCCCCCCCCCCCCCACTCCGAGAACGGACGGACCCCATGCGTGTTGCCAAAATGTCCTTTTCGTAACAAAAGAAAAAGGTCGACCCGTATTGACTTTACACACCGGACTTTTGCTGAAAGGGGGGGGGGGGCTGAAAAAGGCTCGTATACAAAAGAAAAAGGTCGAGCCGTATTGACTTTACACACCGGACTTTTGCTGAAAAGGGGGGTCGGTTGGAACACGCATATGCGTACCCTAAATAACACTTAGTGGGGGGGGGGGCCGGGGTTTACCATCAACACAAATTGTTTTAAAAATCTTATCAATACCTTATTTCAACTGATTTATAATGTCTTTTTATGGTTTGAACCCATTTGATAATTAGTTCTTGTACCTTTTAAATAATATTTTAATGCCGTTTTGCGTTTTTTTTTTTTTTTTTTGTCTATCGTTTGTTTCATATACATATACACATTTCTCTCTTTTTTGTAATGGAGTTTGTCATTGATAGCCCTGTGGCCTTAATTTACAAATCCCAAGATATTTGAATTTGGTTGTGTTTGATTATACTTGTTTGTTTTTTTCTCTTTCACTGTATATTTTATTGCCATTGTGATTGTTCTTCTTATTCAAATATAAAAATACAATGAATTGAAATGAATTGAATTGAATTAAAAAAGCCAATTTCAGTCTAATAGTATGACCAAATCCAGAGTAAAAGGTACAAACATGTATAAGACATGTGCATGCCTGAGAGAGTACCGTTAGTATTACTTGCGAGAGCTACCGGTACTTATCCACCTTTGTAAGCAGTACGTACATGCATTACAAATATAGAACTTGAAAGCTAAACATTTTCTGGTTTTGCTATATTGTCACTGAGAAAATGATTGTGGTTAGCCATAACCTTACCTTGCCATACACTGGCTTGCCATTGACAGATTGCTTGCTTTCAACAGTATCTCTCTCATCATCAAAACAGTCATATATCAGGCCATCGTTGACGCGATCATTGTCGTCTTCGATCACCGTCTCGTTGGAGATGGCTGGTTGTACATTCAGGTTTATCCGTGGTCGATCTGGTACTGGTACTGGTAATTGTTGTATTGGATATGGCTTTCGTTGTGTAAGTTGTAAGACTTGTTCTGATGTATTGAATACCTTGTCCACGAACGATATACGTACATGTTCTGCACTTGTGACTATAAAGATGAAATGATAAACATATACTTCATTTATCTACTGAAAATTATACTTACATATGTAATGAGTATGATATATAAGCAATCGAAATTGACACAAAATAATTTTTAAATGCATAGTAATTCAAAAAGGCGTAAATCCAACCTGTATAAAACAATAAGGGAGTTTACAGATAGCACATTGTACAAATGACCCCAAATATCCACAGATTTTGTACGGATGGAGAAATTCCACTTTGAGCATCTTAGAATAAAAACTGCCAAAGTCCTAGATGTGCTTCATGAATACCTTTTGTTTGCCCTCTTGAAAAGAATACTTCCACCTGCGTATCATAGAATGTTGGTGCATAAAATGAATAATGTTACATAACTTTCATGAGCGCATATCCAGTATTCATCTCTGTGGGTTTTACCATTTTGGTACAAATGACCTTTATCTGCCCATGCGCAGATTGTATCTATGAACTGGCTTATACATTGTAAATATAAGGAGATGTGAATTGGTCTAGCGGTACATTCACTTGGTCAGCTCTCTGTCTTCGCCTACAAACTGGCTCAGACGACCCCTGTTCGAAACTTAATCACGTCTTTCGGATGGTGACGTCAAAGATCGCTCCCCAGATGTAAATCATCATCTCATTGAAACACGTCTGTAAAAACCCGATTTTTCTTCGTGATCTTTTTTCGATTCCATTCAACATGAATATTGTCTTGAATATGTGAATTATAAAAAACATGATTATACGAGAACGGATATATGTAAATGAAATTTCATCACAGATATGCTTTAGTCAATTAATACATAACAAAATATCATTTGATATTGATAATAATAAAATTCAATAATACGAACAATATGCAAACATTATATTGTACAAAGACTAATTGCACATATACATAGGAACAGGAGAGAATACTAAATAATATTGAAAGAAAGGGGAATGAAAGGGAGAGTAAAGGGACAACTGGTGATTAGAAAAGCAATTGATTTAGTTAGATTATTACACATATTCGTAAAAGTAAGTGTCAGATTACACAGAGCGTTATACACATTGGCCCGAATTCACAAAGCAAGGTTTGAGCTCAGACCAAGGTTTGAGCTCAAACCTCCTTTTGTTTCGCCAAACCTCCTTTTGTTCTTTACAAACCAGGTTTGTAAAAAACGCGTAAAACGCGTCATATGACGTACGAAAACCAAGGTTTGTCGACAAACCTCCTTTGTGAATTCGGGCCTACGTGGATCCAAAGTGACTGATTTTATGAGAGTATTATGCACAAAGGCATAATAAGCTCGTATATTTGTCAGTATATTATCTATCATTGTGCGGGTCTGCGGAAGTATGTTTGGCGTAGGTTTATAAATATTTCAATGATGTAGTCGAATAAAATAGGATTTAGTTTCTATTCAGCTCAAATGCTTTAGCAAACCACTTTTAAATTCAAGTGCAGTTATTGTACTAACTCTCTTTTAAATCAATTTACAAGCCATAATCAAATACATTTGTACACCCAAAACAAATATATTTGGTACGTGGTATTTATTTTTTTAAATTCCATATGGCAGCACACGGGCTGAATAGCATGGCAGTTACAAAGTAAAATTATAAAAACAAAATTCCTTATAAATCTATACGTTCTATACATATATCATAGTCACACAGCAATATGAAGGAGGGAAACAGAGAAAGAGGAAGAGAGAGAGAAAGAGAGAGAGAGAAAGAGAGAGAGAGAAAGAGAGAGAGGGAGAAAGAGAGAGAGAGAGAGAGAGAGAGAGAGAGAGCAAGAGAAGGGGGAAGTGGAGACAGAAAGGAGAGATAAAGAAACAACGATATACAGAAGTGCGACAGTCTACAGGGAGAAGAGATGATATATTACGTAATAAGTGAGTGTATTGATCAAGTAAATAATCCCCTGTTGTGTCACTTGATTTTAATTTACGGTATAACAGAAATGGTTGTCGTAAGCGGCGGTAAACGGAAGGGAAAATATAGGGGAAATGAGGGAAGGGGACAGAATGAAGCGTACAATGTATGTAAGCTTGTATGTTGTTTCATGTTATTACACAACCTCCTCCCTCCACAAATCGCAGTTACCATGGAAGAATCCTGGATCGATGAACAGGCTTAGACCTACAACATCGTGTATTAAAGTAAAGTAAGTAAGTAAAGCTTGCATAATCATCCTCAGGTTCGTAGCAGCCTAAAGTAAATGTCATTATAATGTGTGTTGCATAGTTAGTTAAAATAGTCACGATTTGTAGAATTTATGTAAAAAAGATTGTAATTAATTTTTTTTATAATCCTTTTCTTACCTTGGCCGTCTCTTTCACCGTCGGCTTCGTTCCGAGTTTCCTGCTCATTCCAATAATTGAGTGCCATTGGTCCAATTGCAATGTACACAGCTGAACAGAAAGCTAGCAGCAAAATGAGGACTCGAAATTTACGCATTCCCGCCGCCATGACTACCAAGCGCCACAAGAACTTTCACTTTGATATCATGAAGAATATGTCCACTATTTCTACGGCTCGTGGTATGAGTCTAATGTATTCTTCTTCTTCTTCTTCCAGTATACTACAGACCGCCGTTGGCGTATTATCGTACCTTGTGCTTGTCAAGTGCCGAGTGTACAGTGCAAGTAAAAAGGCTCTACATGAATTCTATTTGCAGCTAAAAACAGTCTGAAGCTCAACGGAGCTTAATGTGTTGCACTTTCTGCTTGAAAAGTTCCAAAGAGGTGCAATCGACGACAGCAGATGTTAAGGAGTTCCACAGTCGGATATTAACTGGGTAGAATGTGGTTTGGAATAGCAGAGTTCGTTATATAATATCCTCTGTACAGAATATATATATATATATATTTCAAGTCGCACCACTAAGACCTGGAAGACCTGGTCAGACCGAGTGTTATGCTAAATGGGGCATTCGCTATAGGTATATCCCTCACAAAGCCAAAGACATGATCACAAAGGTCTTAGGAGTCTTAGGAGAAATGGGTGTGGTATTTGAACAGTTGTAAGTATGTGTGTTTAATACAGTCATTGCTTTCTTTGTTTCTTTCTCACTCTCTTTCACTGAGTCTATATACTTTCTCTCTGTCGCTCCCCTGATCTCTCTTTTCTTCCTCCCTCACCCTCTACCCTCTTAGTTTTTAAATATATGGTCTATATAATTATCTCTTTGTGTGTCTCTACGTGTCTGTCTTGGTCTGACCCCGTCTGACACCCTAACTCATCTCTCTCTCTCTCTCTCTCTCTATCTCTCTCTCTCCCTCTCTCTCTCTCTCTCTCTCACACACACTCACCACACACGCGCACACATTTTCTCTCTTCTTCTCTCTCTCTCTCTCTCTCTCTCTTTCCTATCTCCCTTTCTATCCCCATGTCACATCTAACCCCTCTTCTTTTCTCATTCATCATTCATCTTTTTCTTGTCTTTTTTTCTTTCATTTACCTATCAATTTTCTTTTCAATAATATCTGTTCTACATTATTACTTGGCGAATCAATCTTTAAATTCATTGAACAATTTTTATGTCTATAGATTCAATGTGTACTTGTGGTGCTGTTGTCCTAGTAGGAGACCAGCCTGTAGGTCCCGTGACCAATCTCAGGGAACAAAGGTTTGAAAGTGTTTTTGTGTTCCCTGATGAATACCGAACAATTTTGACTTGGGCTGCCCCCTTGAAAATCCCGGGCATTTTCGTGAGGGGTCAACAAAGGTCACACAGGAATAAAAATTCAAATAGTTCCAATCGTGTCAATATGCATATCAAATTACTCGTCTGGTCATGAGGATTCCAAAAATGTATAGTTTGCTATACGTCCGACCTTAAATGAGGGCGCTATGGTCAAAAACGTTAAAAGGTCAACACACTTTTGACTGGTGGTCAAATTCACCAACACAGTTAATCTTATCCAATTGCATATCAAATTACTCGTCTGGTCATAAGGATTCCAAAAATGTATAGGTTGTTATACCTCCGACCTTAAATGAGGGCGCTTTGGTCAAAAAGGTCAATGCACTTTATAAATTCACCAACACAGTTAACATTGTCCGATTCTAATGATTTTAGTGTCTAATAATATGTTTTCTGACATAACAAATTTAACTAAGCAACTTTTAAAATCAAAAGTGATTGCCATAACCTTGAAATTTCCCCCAAACCCATGGATAAGAAGTTGTTAGATGTTTGTAACCGAAACGGCAGATATTTTGAATGTACATGGTCAAGGTAAGCACTTTTACTTTTGAAAGTTGTATAGTTGAATTTGCCATGTCAGAAAACATATGATTAGACCCTATAATCATTAGGATCGGACAATATTAACTGTGATGGTGAATTTCTAAAGTGCATTGACCTTTTTGACCATAGCGCCCTCATTAAAGGTCGGAGGTATATCAAACTATACATTTTTGGAATCCTTATGACCAGACGAGTAATTTGATATGCAATTGGATAAGATTAACTGTGTTGGTGAATTTGACCACCAGCCAAAAGTGTGTTGACCTTTCAACATTTTTTACCATAGCGCCCTCATTTAAGGTCGGACGTATAGCAAACTATACATTTTTGGAATCCTCATGACCAGACGAGTAATTTGATATGCATATTGACACGATTGGTACTATTTGAATTTTTATTCCTGTGTGACCTTTGTTGACCCCTCACGAAAATGCCCGGGATTTTCAAGGGGGCAGCCCAAGTCAAAATTGTTCGGTATTCATCAGGGAACACAAAAACACTTTCAAACATTTGTTCCCTGAGATTGGTCACGGGACCTACAGGCTGGTCTCCTACTATCCCTGCTTTATTTCGTGTAAGGACATTGCTTCACTTAATGGCTGCTGGGACAACAGCACCACTGCGCCTAGAAACAATGTATTAGGCGCGTTATAAATGTGATCTATTATTATTATTATAATGTGTTGTAGTCTTTATAGCTGCTATTTTAAATGTTTTTGTTTTCGTTTATAAACCATATCAATTCAATCTTTCTCTCTCTCTCTCTCTCTCTCTCCCTCTCTCCCCTCTCTCTCTCCCCTCTACTCTTTTATTGTTGAGTTTGTTTTGTGAATCCCTATTAATTGAAAAGAAGATGCACTTCTAACGAACACATCTTGTTCAAAAGTCCTTCTTAAATAACTAAAACGGCATTTATCAAGAGGAGTTTGTTGACAGTAAAAACCTATCCCATTTATGTTCACATTTCTTTTTCCCATACCTGTTGCTAGTAGCTACGCCAGGGCATTGTTAGCTAAAGCCTGCATGATCTACCAATACTGTCTAGGATTACTTGGTTTCGCAAGGTAATTCAACACAGAATATAAAGCCTGTCACGTTAAGAATAATAGTTGTTGTTCATGCTTTCGGCTGCGCTTCGAAATGTTACCCCCAAATGTTACGAGTTTTCTGGAATCGTTATCGGCTTTTTGTTGTAGAAAATTCTAGGGTCTATGCTAAGTCCACATTATCCACGTGCATCTGACTAATTTACTTTATTTTAGAATTTCTCTATTTTTTCTTCATTTTCCGAAGGAGCATAACAAAAAATGTCCAAATGTCGAAAACCAATTGAATATGTTAAGTATTGGCTGAGATATGACCATCTGATTAAATAGACGCCCCATAGGAGCTCAGTGTTATATGCGCTGGCTCCTATAACCACTAGGAGCCAGAGCATATAACACTGAGTTCCCATAGGACATATTTTTATTCAGATGGTCATATCTCAGCCAATACTTAAAACATTCAACTGGTTTTCGACATTTGGACATTATTTTTTATGCTCTTTCGGAAAATGAAGAAAAAAATTGAGAAATTCTAAAAATAGATTTGTATGACGTCACAGCTTGTGTACTCTATGCTCACTCGTTTATCATAATGTAAAGTAAGAATAACGTATGCTGTGGACACAAGTGGCTACGGTGACATGCCATTTACAGACATTGCATTTATTGCATTGATAATGAAAAACTCCAAAGGAGCTGTCATTCGTAGATTTATCCTTTTATAATCAAATGTTTCAACACATCATATTCTGAGTGAGAATAATACATGAAAACAACACATTGTCCACGGAGAGACAGAAGGGGCATTAGCTCAGATGATGTAACACAGAGTTAACGCCTTTCTGGCTTTCAACAAACGACATTTTAAACAAGTAATCATTCCAGATGGATTCGTTGCCATGATCAATTCTTTTTCCCACTTTTCATGTTTTTAACTTCTTATTCTCATACTGCTATTTTTTTAAATTCTGCCTCAAATTGTTTCCAATACGTTTTATTCTAACAAGAATTCTTATTAAAGTTGCAGTTTTTCAACAACCATTAATTCATGCTGGCACATTCTTTCACGTTGCCAGCAGAAAATGAGCCTGGATTCAATAAATGTATTAAATTAATTAATTTGGATTAACAATTTTGTAAACAATCACATTTCACGAGATTCACTTGGTCCCAGCTCATACTATGACGTTTTGAAGTAATATTTGTACGGAGATTTTTTTTTGTATTTTAATGAAGTTACAGTGGCTACTATAATCCTTTAGTGGTTATAATAATGTTAATGATATACAAAACGTATTGTTATTTCTATATAGTTATGATAGTCATAAAGTGGTATTTCGAATTTGATTACTACTTTAAGTTATATATTGACTTATACACATTACGCGAAGCAGAAAATGACGAATAAATTCAATGATAAAAAAATTAATAAAAAAACAAATGTTTGCTACTTCACGTCGAAAATACGACAAACAAACTCTTTGAATTGTGTAATAGGTTCCCTATTATATAACCAAAAGTAAATCTGACCTGTTTCCTTTTTCTACTTTGTTCCAGAAACCTTGCCCACACGCATTTTTAGTTCTGCTTAAGATATTTTGTTGGTCCAGTAAGTTTATTGAGAGTTGAACATTAAAAATATTGAGAGAATAACACAACAAAAATAAAGATATTTCACCGACAGAAGTGTAACATTACTCAGCAATGAATGTACTGCGAGGTATGTAATGCAACTGGAACGCAACATGCTTAATTTAGTTTCAAACAGAAAATGATTATACAGCCATAACTGCATATTGAACGATGTGCAATTGGGTAATCCGGTTAGTACCGAAACTCCAGATAACTTGAAGAAGGACAGGTAACCAATCAACAAAATATAATTATAATACAATCAAACCTGTCTATAAAGACCACCCAAGGGAGACAAGAAAAGTGGTCTTTATAGGCAGGTGGTGTTTTTGTACAGGTTCATTCAGTACATGTTTCAATGAGAAAAGATGTGGTCTTTGTAGACAGGTGGTCGCTAAAGCAGGTTTGACTGTACAAGGAATCAACATCAGCTGAAAGCAGAGGTCATCAATCTAGACAATGAAGCCCAGCTCCCTGAGGATGTAGTCCCCGATGGCGCGAACGCCAGCGTAGATCTCTTCTCCAACCGGTTGGATCTGGTTCTCGGGCAGCAGGAACCCGTACTCGCCCTTGTCACGGAGTTCCACGGTGTAGGAGTACTTGGCCCCGAGTCCACCCTTAAACTTGCTGGTGGGGTCGTAGGGCACGTACCCCCAGTCCTTACTGGACCCGGCCGCCTCGTCTGAAAGAAAGGGCAGGGTACGGAAAATTATGTTATTCTGTAAAGCCCATCTGTACTAGTTTACAGGAGGGATTAGACTACCCTGCAAGGTCACTGACATGCAGGTGGCTATCTTATCACCTCAGCTCTCAATTAACATAAGAAAAAGAGGACCATGGGAGACAAACGGGCACCGCTTAGGCATTGTTTTCTATATAGAGGGAGCAAGTAGCACAGTTGGGCTTTAAGTATTGATAATAATAATGAAGGCCTACAATACGTCGTATAATGATGTTCTTACCATAACTTGTTTATTTGTAATTCCCAACACATGATTTGCATAACGGGTTTTTCACCTCTGTATATTTTCTAAATTATTTACTTCACTGCAATCTATGTTTACCATTTTGTAATGATTATAAGAAGAAAACAAATTAGACTTTAAATTGAATGAACATAGAAAGAGAGAGAGAGAGAGAGAGAGAGAGAGAGGGGGGGGTGGGGGAGAAATGATGGAGGAAAACAAATCGATGTTATGGTATGAAATGCCTGCCCTACAGCCTACTCACTGAGAAGCTCAATAGAAGAACCGCTCTGGAACACAGTTCCGTGCACATCAAATATGGCGTCACTAGCAGCATTGCCCATCAACATCTGGAGAGGAAACAAAAGTAAAGAATTGTCATTTTAAACCCCTGAAGATTTGGGCAAGATTTGTGGTCAAGGTGGCAATATCTTGCAAGACTGATAGAAGGAAGGAGTCGAAGGAATGCCCCAAACATGATGCAATGTCAGGCAAGGCTAACCCCTTCCTATTTTTCTAAGCTGTCGATTCGCAATTTCAAATTCTTTTTAGTTGGCCTATCCATACAACGTACTGTTCCGAATTTAGTATTTTTCACATCGCATCGTGTGCCTTTGACTGGAGAGTTGCGATTTCTAACAATTATTCATACTTCGTATTTTATTTTAAACGACCTGGCTCTGGTCGATCCACAGGTGGATCTTTCCTTTTCCACGTAATATACAGTTAACAACTAAACAATTTATACCCCGTGTAAATTTTGTGATTTTTGTGTTTTTCGTAAGTCAAGAATCAATGGTGGACTGGTTGAATAAGGGCCTTTGTTGGATTCTTTTAGATGTAAGCGTTTATATGTCACATTCTCAAGAAACATAAATCGGGATAAATCAATTTTCACATACTTACATAACTATAAAATTAAGGGTTTGAGTAATTTAGTTAATAACTGTATGTCCAGTTTAATTTGCAATTATTCTCCTTTTTTTTTCCTTCAAAGGTACTAATTTTAGTGTTTATTTCTTCTTCATTTCAGCTGTAATTATATTTTGAATAAATTTTGCTAAATATTTATTATCATGACATTTGTATTTCGTTGTAAATCATGATAAATAAATGAAATGAAATGAATGAAATTGGTTAACATCCATCCATTCCATCCTTGCGTTCTCACCATGTCATCGTAGTCGGGAGGGTTGGGGGCGTAGGCCGAGTACGACCACGGCGAGAGGAAATACTGTCCGTAGCTGTGCCAGTCCATGAAGACATGGAAGTCCTGTCCGCCGGCCTTCAGACTGCGAAGGTATTCGACCACGCCGTCGATCTCAGTTTCGGAGAGTGCGGATTTTCCGTGGTAGATGTTCGAGCAGGGAAATGGACTGGTACCGTTACCTAGAATGATTTGATTAGGAGAGATTAGTGATATTGATAAAACTCACTTGCGTATGTTTAAATGATCTCTGTATTAACAGGAATACATTCATTTAGGATTTTATGAGTCATAGCATGCAGTGGTCCTTTCGCTTTGGAGTAGAAATTCAAGTCCAAAATATTGCAATCTATGCACTCTCAAAAGGAAATTGTAACACCTCGTTTGGAGTTTATTCTGCTTTAATTTTGGAGCGGATTCAACCAAAAAACTAATTGATTCCTAATGTTAGGTTTACTTCTAAAAGTGTGGATTTCCACTCTTTTGCGTTTAGTGTGTAGCATCTTTCCAATATTAAACTGATCCAAGTCCTTTACAAGTTTAGAATTTTCCTTCTCATTCTTTCATGTTTTCTCCTTGTCTCTCTGTTTTCTTTTTTCTCATATTTTTCGTCATGCGATGGTAGGGGAGGGGTGAGACGCCAACACCCCCCCCCCCCCACCCCACCCCTCCTTTCTACACCACAGGTCCAAGGTAGACGTAACTTACCGGACCATCCGAAAGGGAAGTTACGGTTCGGGTCGGTTCCCACGCACCCGCTGTTTGTACCCTCGAAATTATCCGATCGGGTCTTCCGCCAAAGTCGATCCTAAGCATGAGAAACAAGCTTGCATTATGACGTCATACTATCTTCCTCATGCAGAAACTTAATCTTGTCTTGTTATTTAATTAGAGAAACGTTGGAAAACATTTACATTTCAAACTGATGGTACTCAACAGTTTTTGCCGTTTTTCAATACCTTTAGATTTTTCCCTTTTGGGGTACTTATTCAGAGCTGTTTAGTGAAAGAGCAAAGAACTAAGATGGGCATACATGTTGAACGTGGGGGAAAAACAAACAAAACTAAGTATCCTGAATACTGGAGCGCCAAGTGTGAACTTGTTTTTACTTCGGAGAAATTATCGAAATCAAATGACTCTAAGATTATCAAATTTGACATACATGAGCGATATACAAGAACCCACTATTTTTTAGCATTACTATTACAATGAACAAACGAATAATTTAAGTTTCCAAATGAAAATTAGAAATTGATTTAATAATTACACGATTGAAATATTATGAATTATATTTACATAGATCAGCGGACGAAATCAACTTATACTTTTATCAGGGCTCTAACCCGGATTTAAGTTGATTTGCTTTTATACTCGCCAGTGATGTCAGAAGTACGGAATATAATTTTAGTTACGTTAAATTTAACATCGTGCATCGTGCATGTTACTTCTTAATTTGTCTACCCAATGAGTGATTTTAAGTTTGGTGTTAGTGTTAGTGTTAGTGTTTAGAGCAGTCAAGAGCTCTTAAATCGAGCGGAGAATTTGCTGATGAAATTAAGAGCCCGATACCAATATCAAAATCGATAGCTTAACACCAGCCGTGACGTCACCACATACTTGATTTTACGACGATGATTTAAAAATAGTACATCAAAACTAAAGATATCATGAAAAGTACAGAATAAATTTACACCTATTTCTCTGGTCTTAGAAAATAACTAATTTTACACGAAAGAATATAGGAATTACGTGTTTCACATATTTTTATTTGATCGTCAGACAATAAATTGGCGTCGTTCGTGCGTTGAATGTGCGCGGGTACAACACTAACACCGAACTGGAAATCAACATTTGCTTAATCCCTAGGGGCTAGTATTAGTGAATAGGACATTTGTATGTAAAATATTAACACCAGCCACAAAGGTCAGTTCAGCAGACGACAATTTTGCAAAATCGATAACACTAGCTACCGGAAGTTGACGGTATTCAGAGGTCAAAGCCTTAACACCAGCTGATTTCCATTTCGGTGTTTAGGCTGGTGTTAGTGTTTATTAAACACTAACACCAGCCTTAAACACCCAACTTGAAATCACTCAATATGTCTCTTATATTTAAGTTTATGAAAGCTAATGTTCAGTTCTCAATTCCAAATGGAAAACAATGAAATGACGATATCGACCCCGTTAAAGTGGCATGTTGAAGTGTAACATGAAACACGTGATAAACACTACCAACTTTGTTTTTAGTAGTTACCAAACCCTTCTCAAAGATAGACTTACATTAGTCCACGTATAAGTGTAGCCATCGACGTTGAGAGATGGGACGATGTACCAGTCCATGTTGTCAAACATATTCACGGCCAGTTCGTCGCCGTCCTCATAATCTTGAAGAAGCTTCATTGAAGGAAAAAAAAACGCGAACGTCATAATTTTATTAAATCTCTTTGAATATAATAACTACCTCACTTTATAACTAACATTGATGATTTACAAGTATAATCTTGATTTGTTTTAATTTTTTTTTTTTTTTTAGAAGAGCACAAGGTATCGAGATTAATGAGTGGGACATGAGTTATCGTTTGCTTCATATATGGCATAGCCCAAAGGGGGTAAACCCAGGATATTAATCTTAAAATGGGGAAGACATTATTGTGACGAGCAAATAAAAACAAAACAAAAATACCAGGTAAAAAAAATCATATTCTCAGCTGTTTTTGGAAGACGAACTTGAAAGAGGGCACGATACATTATTAGGGGACACTTTTTCTTCATTTGTGGGGTTCGGCTGCCCCCCCCCCCTACATACACATACATCGGCCACTGATTCCGAGACACGTTTCCACAGAGATGCTGAAGTTCATGACTTTTAGAATTTAAATTGTCTTGCCATCGTTTCATGAAGCGGTCACAAGTACAAGTTCAAGGACGTCTCTTCAAAATGCGTGTTAATTTTAATGTTTCAATGAGTTATCGACGAACTTGTTCTTATGACCATTTCATGAAACGATGCCCTACATGGGCCTCGTCTTATAAAGAGTTGATTTAAATAGCAATTTATTTGCGATTGATATCGATCGCAACTATGTATATAGGAAATAGGAGACTACAAAGTTGCGATTGATTCGGATCAATCGCAACTCTTAGACTTAGGGTTTATCAAAGCAAACATTTAAAATTAAATTACCTTTCCGGTGAACCACATGACGGTGGCTGGGCTGATCCATTCTCTTGCATGTATACCGCCCTCAAACCATACTGCAGGGGGAGGGGTGACGCTGGCATCACTATTTCTTCCTCTGATCTATAACAAGATTCAAAAAGATATTTTATTAGGCCTTGTGCCTCTGATCCTTCGGTTGTTTCTTCGAATACTGTATAGCGTTTATTGACCTGTACTTCAAAAGACTTCTAAGCTCTTTGTAAAGTTATTATATGAGCTGCCAACCTGGCCTAAAGTGTTACAAGATCTTATTCCAACCTACTCCAACTCTGGTAGCCTATGAAGATCTCCACCACCCCTCCCCCTCTCTTTCTGTGTGTATGTGTCTCTCTCGCTCTCGCTCTCGCTCTCTCCATCTCTATTTCAGTATATCTCTCTGTCTCTCTTTCTGTCTTTCTCCCACATCTCTCTCTTTCTCCCTCTCTCTCTCTCTCTCTCTCTATCTCGCTCTATCATCCCCTCTCTCTCTCTCTCTCTCTCTCTCTCTCTCTCTCTCTCTCTCTCTCTCTCCCTTCTCCCCCTGTCCCTCATTATTGTATTTTTAGTAAATTTGTAAAGTGATCTTTATAAATTGCTTACACGGAATCCATTGATTGGTCTTCCTTCGTATGAGGTTGTGAGCAGAAAGGGAGACGCGATGTCACTGTACTCACTCACAATGTCTGAAACCCATTGCTGGATCTGTGGGGAAAAGTAATAATTGGTTATAAAGTCATTTATTTGGGCATAAGGGAACGAGATGATCAATGTGGTTTTTTTTTAATGGATATTAGACCTTGTTATTACCATTACAGATATTGTGTTCTTCATTAATTTACGTCGCAGGCCCGGGGGATTGATTTTGGCAGTTGCCAGTAGCTTACCCTCCCCATTGATGTTTGATAATGATAAAACTATAAACCCACACAATGAAATTTTCCTTTTTTTAAAGACTGTTTTAAAGCTGGTTCTTCAAATAGTATTCTATGCTGAAATATTCACGGACTTAGGTAAATACGACTAGTTACTGACACGAACGCTTCTAACGTGGGTGTTAGCCAGCCCGCCCCCCCCCCACCCCCTTCACCCCACCATCTTCAAAATGGATGGAAGCCCCTCTTTCATTGTAAAATTTCGCTGAATTCATATCTTTACCTCATCATACGTATGGTATCGTGCGTAGTCGAAATCGGACAGGGCTGTTGTACCGACTGGCTCGTTTACTTGTCTCGTTTGAATCTCTGTCATCTGGCCATTCACTAGGGCTCCCACGTCGGGGATGGTGATTGTGACGTCGAGATCGAGTGACGTCAGTATGTCGTGGACGTTGTTCCGAAGGCTCGATGGTACCATGATGTCGACGGGACGACCGATCGAAGACGGCGTCGCCTCCCTCCAGAAGTCGAGCTGAAACAGATTGAATAATTATTATCAGCATGCTGCTTAAGAACCTGTAGAGGTTTCCAGGTATCGGGGTCTCGTAGATAAGTCAGCAGACTGTGGGTCACATGCATGGTTTCGTGATTCGAGTCCCACCACGGAACTAATATCCTTTTGAAAGATATTAATCTTTTTTTCTTTTTCTTTTTTTTTGTTGTTGTTGAAAGATATTAATTTGCTTTTGCCCTCTCTGCCCTGTAGTGAATAGGCATCTGGTAGGATGTTATTCCTGTAATGCTTTTAGCGCCTTAGGGCAGCTGTGCTAAACCAGGGTAACAATGCTACTTCGTTTCTTGGGGATGGATACAGTTATGTGCGATATAAATAGAACTATTTCATTATTATCATCCTCAAAGGCTATAAGTAAACCTTCAAAAACAATTCGCCATGATTCTTTGATTTAAGATTCTAACATATTCTTTCCTGGGGATCAGGTAAATAATAGTAACGAGTTATTCAATTAACCTGCTATTAATAAATGAATAACAATACTTGGAATCCAGTCTGCATACATGACTTGTTGCTTTATCAGGCAAGCCTCGGGCAAGATTTCAAGTGGTCAAGAACCCCGGTCAAGAACTATGCATAAAATTTGAACCAATCTTAGTAAACCGGTCTCCTGCTTCGAGACAATTTCTTTCACACTACAATTGCAAGACCAGAACTTAAATTCATCTTTACATGTTCCATTGATTAGATTTTCTCTGCATTCAAATTGATAGTATGAAACATTTAGTGCATTGCTGAGATGCATTTCTGACATAAATATATGTTATATATGTTATAACAAAGATAAATATATGTTATATGTAGTTAAGTAATGAAATACATGTACATCTATAACGCACAACAGGGAAATTCACAACCCAATATGGACAATTCATGACCTTCACGTTGAACTTTCCTGATAAGGTGTTGATATAGCAATCATAGACGTATTCAATAATTAATTAATTAATAACAATCACCAGTAAAGATACTTAATCTGATTATGACAAGAAGCCATGAGAACACAATCAGCTGTTCGAACCGGAAGAGAGAGATCTGTGACAAAAGTACGCCCCAAACTTTGACAGTCACAATGACCTATCATAAACTCAGAAATACATGTTTAATGATGAGAGTTCTTTTAGTTTTGAAAATATCTAGAAATAAAACAGCTACAGTTCAATATAAAAGTAGACATTCTTTATATCAAATTTCAATCCATTAAAAGTTGGGCTCTGCCACTGAGCCATTGTATCTCCTGATGTTAGAGTATTATTCCCACTGCAATAACGGCGCTTTACCATTCAAGGGTTTTTTCTTTCAGATAACTATTCCTGGGTCGAAGATGGTATCTTTTGTTTCATTGTCAGAGCACGTTAGTGAGTGTCGGTGCTCGAACCAAACTGGACCTTCGCATCGTCAATCAAGTATTTCTACCATTTAACTACAAGTACCTCTACTTTTATTACATAGTGACATTAAAAGGGTAAATTTGCTGAGTGAAAAGATGGCCCCAAAATGGTTACGAAGCTGAAAATGGTTAATATCAGCATTATTAATTAATGTAATTGTGACATTATCAGAATAAGACTGATGGATGGGACGATACAAACAGCTGTGGCGATTCTGAATGGAACGCGTGCAATATTTTAAACCGTGTGAAAAATGATTGACCGTGTGCAAAAGTGGGCCGTGTGCAAAGTGACAGTGGGTGGAGTCAATGCTAATAAGCCGTTTTGGAATGAGGAATAACTAGAATTTATTTCGAAAAAGGGATGTTAGCTTCCCAGACATAATCTCGTATGAATATAAAAATTAATAATATCATAATATTTATCCTACTTTCGTTTGGTTTCTGTAAAGTAAAATGTATTTTCAACCACAACGAAAGTAAAAGATACAGGCAAATACATGTTGTTAATTTTCCAAGTAATTCCCATCTTTTTCCTACGTTTTGTTTGTAGTTGAAATCAGTCCCAATCCTTGTCATATTAGAAATAAAGAAAGGTAGGAATACAATGAAAGTGACGTATTTCACTTTACGATTACGTCAAATAAATACATTATCTAGGTGATGCAGTAAAAGAAGATGATTAATATATAACTATTCATGATCGTATTGTTCTTGCAGTGACTAAAATCCGTCCAGGTAAAGGCCTAAGTTTTCCAAAAGTAAAGTATGTAGGAGGGGGTTAGAATCACCCTGTCCCCCTAACATTCACCATTTATTTTATATTCATTACTATTATCTATTCCATAATTATCTATTCCGCAATTATCTATTTGTATAGATAATAGTTTAATAACATACGGTGCTAGAGACGCTATTATCCACTTTATTCTTTGACGTTGTATCTGAAGGAACAGACGCGAAGATGATGCGTTTTCTGGTATTCACTGCTCTCTTAGCCACTGCGCTAGCCGTCAATTACGATGGGTTAGTACAAGTGTATTATGGACTTCTTGTATTTTAGATTGGTAAATTCGTATCGATTTGCTTTAAAACAATTTAATTATTATCTTATTTTGAAGGTTATTGGTAATACACAATTATGCTCGAGACACACAAAGAGGTAGAGAGAGCTACCATCGACGGCTTTAGCTGAACAGCCCAAATTAGTATCCGTTATTTTTACACTGCATATATAATTTTACAACTTGACAATTTTGAACTAAACGTGTATCAAAACGCTGATTCTCCCCTCAAAAAAGGAGCAATAACCTTTACAAAAAATTGAATGACCTTCTTATTATTCAGATACAAGGTATTCCGTGTCACCCCTAAAGATCGCCTGCAGCTGGAGAAGCTAGTCGTTCTCAAGAGCGTACTGGGAAACTATGTAAGTAATGACTTAATGATAAAGTTTGGTACTGCTCATGTTTTGGTGTTTCTAAGGAATGCACCCCCCCCCCCCTCACCCTCACACGCTCACATGTTCAAACTTGTCAACTCCAAAATATATACAAACCAGATTTCTTCGTTTCTTCACAACGTTATAATTATCTTAAATGGACTTAACCCGAGGGTGGTATAAAACCAAAGTTTGAATAACGTTAAAATGAAGCGTAAGAGCAAAGCGATCAAGAGTTATATATTTGTTCACTAAGAAACGCAATTTCTTGTGCTTTTACCATATGATCGTTAATTTCGTTAAATTATTGACAAGAGTAGTAAAAGATAACACTATGTGACTTATTTCATCTTCATGGCACTGACTTGACGAATATGGTTTAGCTGGGTTATTAGAATTGTGTACTTTTTGTTCGAATGTTGTATGATTATATATATACCTTTGGAGATTTTGGGGTGCAATATTTCTAGATTCTAAAGAAATATATGCAAGGAAGCAGAGCCACCGAGTTTGTGATTTTTGTTTTTCGTATTTCGAACCCTTCTATTTGTATTCTAATTGTATTATTTGAACAGATGTCAGATAATTATGTTGTCAAATTGAATGGAAGAAAATAAATGTTCATTTGAATTGAATTGAATTGAATTCCCTTTTAAGCACTTTACATTGGATTGGGGCGCGTAAAGTAAGAGTAGGAGTATAATCTTTGATGACCTTGAATGATAATTTGTCATTGTCTTGTAGGTCAATTTCTGGAAGGAACCTGCTGACGTCGACCGCCCCGTGGACATGCTAGTCAGCCCCGAGTACCAAGATCTCGTTCTCGGCCTCGTCAACGGTCGCGATCTGGACGTCGAAGTCACTGTCGATGACCTCCAAACGGACATCGACGAGGAGAGGGCTGGGACTACAGCCACGTTCTCATACACTCAATTCAACACCCTTGACCTGGTTAGAATATTTGATTTTTTAAAATTCTTCCCCCATGATTATCAGTGACCCATATTTCTTAAAATTAATATCGGCCAGCCAAAAACATCAAGGCCGTCATCACGTTCAAGCTCTAGTTTAACTTTTCAACTCAGCCTTTACATCTCTATTCGATCACCTATACAAAAAGTCAAGGTATGGTGGCGGTCTCCTGCATATTTCAATTTCAAAATAATTTGTCAACTATGTGTCATTTTAAAGGTATAATTATTTAATTGATTTAAATTATGTATTTTGACTTTTGATAATAACACATAATGTTGTACCTAGTGTGTGAATTACTTGTTTATTATGTCGATGAATACAGAAATAAAATCAAACAAACGAACAAACAAAAACAATGATACGAAACAAACTATTTTGTCTGCGTTAAATTACACAATACACAATCAATGAATAGTGGTATAAATAAGAGTCTCACAATTAACCTTACTCGATTGCTTCGGTCTCTCGCATATACCATAATTATTTGTACCCATATAATATGTAGTAACTTGCGATTAGAAAAACTCATTCTTATATAAATAACCTTCTTACCTCTTTCAAACCGCCTAACCGACTCAAAATCGACTCAACTGCCCGACTCTTGTTCGGTGAATCGTCGGTCATGGCAGCGTTTCATGAAACCGTCAACATTGCAAGATTACCAACATCCCATCGTTGTACTTAACACGGGTTCAATTGGATGACGATTCACTTGTACTTGTGACTGTTTCGTGAAAACGATGCCAGGTTTCGGTGTTGTCGGTTTGACTGGGATAATTACTGCTACCAGAGTACTAATGTTCTCCAATGACCTTTGTATCTCCCATTCCCCCTTCTCTCTCCCCGTTTTCTCTCCCAATATCTCTCCTTCTCTCCCTATTTTTCTCTCTCTTTCTATCTCTCCCCTCCTCTCCTCTCTCTCTCTCTCTCTCTCCCCCTCCCTCCTCCTTTCTCCCCTCCTCTCTTCCCCTCTCTCTTTCTCTCTCTCTCTCATCAGATTGAAGGATGGATGAATGACTTGGCAGCCCAGTATTCAAGTATAGTGTCAGTCGTCACAGTCGGTAGCTCTTACGAAGGACGCGACATCAAGGCCTTAAAGGTATGTATCAGCAACACTTGCGATATTAACAATAACAATGACAACGATGACAACAATAACACCAACACCAATAACAATAACAATAACATTATCAATATCAACAACTATTAAGATATAAAAAATATCATCGATAACTATCATAATAAAAAAATAACAACAACTATACTAATACAATATCAATAACAATTACACTAAAAAAATACGATCGCTAAGCTTTCAAGAAATCAATTTTCATGTCGGGACAAAAATGGCTCTTACGCACAACCCTTCACTGAGAGGGTCAATGACATTCCAGACATTTCGTTTTCGGGGAGAGAAAACCACCGGTCCCCTCCCTTTTTGACAATCTTGATTCCGCCCCTGTGTATATGATGAGAAAGCAAAAACACCTTTTACTAGGCCCGTTACACAGCCCAAACTCTATTTTGAAAAATCTTTTTTTTTTACTGCCATTTATTTTTGTTCGTGAGTAGAGCGCATGCGCGATTTGCCTCTGCTCAGTTGCGTGCGATCGCACGCAAGCGAGGTGAGTCGCATGACCAAAAACAGGAATCATACACCGATGTCTCGAGAGCGGAATTTACACTGCAAAAATCGGTGAAAATTTGGTCATATGCATGATTTAATTTCTTTCATATTTCCGTTTTAAAACAAGAATTTAGTCAATTTGACAAATTAAAAAGAATTGATTGATTAATGTTTGATTTGTTATTGATTGTATCCTGTTTTTCATTGACAGATCGGAACGAATCAGTTTAGTAACTCGAAGAGGTCAGTATGGTACGAAGGTGGTATCCACGCTCGTGAATGGATCTCCCCTGCTACAATGATCTACATGACCAAACTGGTACGTTCATCAATCATCAGGCTTAAAGGGGCATGTTTCCCGTATTCCAGAGGGCGCTCAAAATACGTACGCGCTGGCGGACGGCGCGATAGCTGCCTATTGACACCAACAGAATACGGCTCTTACGCAGATGGCATGTTTAGATAACTACACTGGCGTGCCCCTTTAATATTATCATATACATCTTTGGTATGATTTACGTCTTAAAGCTCCACTGCACTACTTATAGCTACTTGCGCCCTCTATATTGCAAACAATGTCTAATCGGTGACCGATGGTCCCCCATGATCCCCTTTTTCTTATGTTAATTAAGAGCTGATATGATGAGATAACCACCTGTCAGTGACCTTGCAGGGAGGTCTAATCCCTCCTGGCTAAACTAGTACAGACGGGCTTAAAAGGCAGTATTTTACCAACATCTCTACCACCGCTGTAATATTATTTCAATCGCGCAATCGTTTGGCGAAGACGTACATTGAGCGATTTACGGTTCATGTACCCAATCAACATCACGCGGGCGTCATGCAGTTAGTGGTGCATTGTGGGTCATGGATGTCGACACATCGTGACATTGTGAGCAGCAGATGGCAGTATACGTAAACCTGAAGTAGTGTCTTTAGAAGGCCATACCTTTAACTTTTTTATTCGGCGGTATAAAGGTTTGGGTTAAACTGACTGCCAAAAAAGCATCCCAGGAGATCAACAGCTTTAAGTCATTTCCGAGGGACCTGGTGTTAAAGATTATTGCCTGACGAAGGGGCACAAGCGCATCGACCTGGTTTCGAACCTGGGACCTTCCGGTTATGAGACCGCTGCCCTAACTTGAAACCATTAGGCCTTGCATATTGCATAGGCCTATGTCACTTTTTTTTTTACATCAGAAAGAACTATTTCCAACAAATATTTTGAGATTCCTTCTTAATAATATTGCAAAAAAGAAAAGAAATATTTCAAAGATGATGGACACTGCTGTTGAAATTGCGGTGACACGACATTTGCTCCTGCGACAATTGCTCCGGGCTTTATTTCGTCTAAGATGTAGGGTTAGGGTTAGGGTTTCAATAGGGTTTTACGTTAGGTTTAGGGTTAGGTTTAGGGTAGGGTATAGTGTTGAATCCAGGGTTGAAGTTAGCCATTCGATTAGTGTATGAAATTTACAGCGGAGCAATTGTCGCCGGAGCAAATGTCATGGAATCGAAATTGCCGCAGGTTGATTTTTTCAAAAATCTTTGCGATCACATTTTACCTGTTAATGAGAACGACAGTGTTACATCTGTTCTATAAGAAGAATATGGTATACATTTTTTATCAAGAAGGAAGATTCGATATATAGGAATGAATCTCTTTTCTAGTCTGCAAGGCAGACTCTAATTTGATACATTTTCCAAAACTTCTTAAACCTTGAGCAGAACCTAGGTCTGTCAGTCTCTGGCTGTCCAGAGCAATTAAAGTACGTAGAGCCTATGCAGTATGTCTTCAGCGTTGTCTCGCACATCAGACTCCGTGTCACGCACTGACTGACGAGGGTTCGAGGTTCAAAGTTCAAAGTTCAAATTTTTATTTCCATTTTCAACAAGAAAAATACAAATTATATATAATATATAAATTTCAAAAAAGAAAAATACAAATTATATATAATATATAAATTTCAAAAAAGAAAAATACAAATTATATAAAATATATAAATTTCAAAAAGAAAAATACAAATTATATATAATAAATAAATTTCACACCAAAAAAATTTTTATATATAATAAATCAATTAAAAAAAAAAATACAAATTGTATATAATAAATAAATTTCAAAAAAGAAAAATACAAATTATATGAAATAAAGCATCACTTTAGAAAGTTTGTGCCTGCAAACTACTGATTTGTTTCCGCTGTATTTCGTTTGTGACGTAGCTCCTTGATGGATACGATTCGAATGACCAAGACGCCACTACGATGATAGAGGAGCTACACACGTACATCTTGCCTGTCTATAACGTCGACGGATACGAGTTTACTTGGACCTCTGTGAGTACAATTCTTTTACTTTCTTATGATGATAATGATAATGAGAATTATAGCAACAACAACAACAATAATACTGATGATGATAATGATAATGATAATGATATACTAAAAATTATGGTGAAAATAATAATAATGCTAATGACAATAATAATTATTATTATTATTATTATTATCATTACTGCTACAACTACTACTACTACTACTAATACTACTACTACTACTACTACTACTACTACTACCAATACTAATACTACTACTACTAATAATAATAATAATACTACTACTACTACTACTACTACTACTACAACTACTACTACTACTACTACTATATTCCACTGCCTGGACTGTTTCCATTTCGCTCACCCAAGCAGCTGAGAAAACGACACGCATCTAACGCTAACATTGAGACAGTCCTTGCCATTCATTCGACGTGTGTATTTTTTTTTGGGGGGGGGGGGTGCGCGATCAGTGTGGGATGCGTGTAAGCATGGACCTATTACGGATGGACATTCAACGTGATTCTTTCTTTGATCCAATGATAGTCGCCGCCTTCTGATTATGTGCATCTTAATGAGAACATTCAGCTGTTTTAACAATAATCACTGCGTAAGCCTTTTCGGTCATTGACAAAGGAGCAGTTTCCCTCTATTGGGTTTTGTTTGGATGGTGTGCTCTGTAAGAGTGTGTCTTAAATGAAAGCATCCCCAATGGGGAGCAGCAAAGTTGAAAAGCAGACGATTTTGGTGATATGAAAGGTATTATTACTGAATCGCACACTTTCGCACGCACCCATGACCTTATAAAACAGTTAGAAGGCCATGATCTTTATAAGCCCTGTGCTTGGTAACTCTGGAATATTATGAGGAAATAGGGGGAAACGGGATTTTAAATCACAACCCCAAAATCCAAAAATAACCTCTATCTGGTAATATCAACATGTTTTTCAAAATAAAATACATGTACAGTACACGGAACAACAATTTCCGATTATAAGCCAGAACTGCACATCGATTTTTCCATGATTTAGGCGAGTTATTATCTTCTGCGCATGTAGATTAACATGTGTAAAATCACTATCTTGATTCTGTCCCGGCTTTTTGGCGGTGACCATCATGAGATCAAAGTGAAGAAACATATAGGGAATGTTATTGAGACGACATTGACGGAGACAATCACAATAAATTCGTTAAGAAAACGATGAATGTCCATCCGTAAAAGGTCCATGGTGTAAGGGAGGAGGACATAGATGATTGAAAAATACAAAACGTATCAAAACGGACGGAATCTGAACTACTTCTACTACTACTACTTTTTAAATCTTTATGCCCAGAAGGTTTTGATTAATGTAGGTGATCGTTCACCACCTGACAAAATAATAATGATAAGCAAACCTTATAATTAAAAGAAATTAACTTTCCGTGGTGTTTGCTCCTTGAAACTGGGACCGATAATGCGTGCGCACATAATAAGCATATTAAATGAATGTACAGGTATATATATCTACAAATTGTTTCGAGCTTTCAGTGAAACAAGGTTTATGTGATTATTTTCTGTTGCTCTCTACTTAGGATCGTATGTGGCGTAAGACCCGCAGCCCTAATTCAGCTTCCACTTGCGTCGGAACTGACCCTAACCGAAACTGGGACTACGAATGGGGTAAATATAAAATGTTTCTTATATTTAAAAAAGCATAACGCACAACCCCCCCCCCCCTTTTTTTTTTTTTTTATTTAAAAAAAAGAAGAAAATTGGGTAACCGTAAAAATATGACCTCTTACCCCCCCCCCCCCTGCTTATTTAGCGGCTGACTGAATCGTTGCGAAATTTTTGGGACCGAACAAAAAAAATGTCCTCTTACCCCCCCCCCCCCCCCCCCCCCCCCCCCCCCCCCCCCCCCCCCCCCCTCGCTTATTCAGCGGCTGGCTGAGTCGTTGCGAAATTTAAGGGACAAAAACAAAAAATATGCAGATGAAATAAACGAATGAATAAGTGAATGAATATCTAAATAAATGAATAAATTAATTGATTAATTAGACAAATCAATCAATCAATTAATTGATAAATTTAATCAAATCAATCAATCAATTAATTGATAAATTGAATCAAATAAAAAAATAGATGTATACAAGAATTATGAATAATGAATACAGTTTAAATTAGAAACGGTATAAGTTGTTATCATTTACTTTTCCTCAGTCGCAAAAGTTTCGAAGTGTTCTGAGTCCTACCCTGGAACCCATCCCTGGTCCGAGATCGAAGTCGAGACCGTGACGGATTACATCACCAATCTCAACAGCGTCGAGGCCTTCATTGACTTCCACGCATACGGAGAGATGTGGATGACTCCGTGGGGTTATACCGAATCTTTACCAACAGACTATACCGTCCAGGTACTAATATCAATACTAATGCTATATATTTATATTCTACAGCGCTGCAAGAGCACATGGGGAGTGTTTCACAAAGACTAAGATCGACTTTAAGTTGGACTTAACTATGGCAGGCCATTCATGCCATGGTTGCTCTCACCATTGGTCTCTCAATTATGATCTTTGGATAATATTTGTCCTTCAATAATGAATTATCGAAAAATATAAATTCTGTAGATTTGTGACCATGATTTGTTCGTCCCTTGAGAGACCTATGCCAGTAAATTGTGAGAGCAAGCAGTGGCATGACTAGCCTGCCATAGTTAAGTCCAACTTAAAGTCGATCTTAGTCTTTGTGAAACACTCCCCTGATGTGTTTAAATCTACAACATAAAGTTAAATGTGGAAATGTGCCTTTAGTTTGATATGAAAATGGTGATGTCCTAATATGTAATAGTAAGTTATTCCACAGTTTTGAGCCTGCGCATGCGAATGCTCGATGTCCCAATGATACTTTAGGGGTTAAGTGATGGGGTTTGCAATAAGTATTATTGGGAGCTGCGCAGGTTGTGAGTATATTTGTGAGACTTGAGTTTTAGCAGTTCTACAATATCTAGGCACTTGAGCAATTAACGCTTGACAGACAATCAACAGAATCTTAAATGACATTCTTTGGTGTACTGGTAGCCGGTGCAGGGACCCGTTCAACAAAGCCTTTTTTCAATGACAAATGAAGAAAAAAAAATCAGTGAAAAGTCTGCTGATAACCAATCAGAAGCAAGGATTTCACTAGCTTATAATAGAAATTGTCATTTGTCACTGATGACAAGTTTGGTGACATGGGGCCCAGATCCCCCCCCCCCCCCCCCCAAAAGGGGTGATCCATGAGAATTTAGAATAACCTTCAGTATAGAGGTGTCGTGATCTAGTAGATACGACACCGGGATGTGGATCACATGGTCCGCGGTTCGAGTCCCACTGCGGCAGTAATGTCCTTTAGCAAGACATTCATCTACATTCGTCACATTCGACCCAGGTAAGGTAGATGGGTTCCTCGGTATACAGATTAGGGTGTCATGGTGTTAAAAGTTTAGATTTGCATAGTGACAATTGAAATCGACATCGTCATTGGGCGTATATTTACAGCTAGATGCTAGGGCTAGACGAATATTGATAAAGTATCTGTTAGTATCATCCTTGCGAAACCCGGATTTTTTAATTCATGTATGGACGTCGTATCTCGTGTTTATTTTCAGAAATCTGTATCAGACAGTGCCGTATCAGCCATGGGTAATAGATCGTACAAGACTGGCTCTATCGCCAACGTTATCTGTG
>NW_022145576.1:325000-422500 GCF_000002235.5 Strongylocentrotus purpuratus | reverse complement strand
CTATACTGGTAATTTCAAAATTCTCTGGGATGGCCTCCCCTTCCCGCCCCCTTCTCCTCGCATCGTACGCCTATACGCATGTATTCGATGATTCTTTAAGGAAACTGAAGTCTGGAAAGTGTTAATCTTAATTTAGTTGACAACTTACCCATCATATTTCCGTCCCGGACCGAGAACGGCAAGTATGGATCCAGAAAATACCGACAAAATCCCAAACATGAGCGTTATTCCTTTCAGCCAAGTCATCATGCAATATTTTTGGCGATTTTTCAAACCAAAAATATCACTTGATTCCTATGAATATCAAAATTCCCTAGAATGTACTTTTGAATGTTACCACGGTTAACTGCAACGAGGATGTGGTATTTTGTAATAGGGCTACCTATAGGGATGCCAGGGATATGCCTGTAATGCGCTGAATAATTATACTCAGTCAATTAATAATAATAATCTGGTAAAGGAACCAATGGCCATCAATTAGATATTTGGATTATACCGTGTGGGAATGGTAACATTCGGTCAAAGCGCTTAATTTAAGGGTTTAAGATGATAAAGCATCGGTCTGTTTACAGAATATATTACTGATTATAATTCGAAATGCAGATACTTGTACTCATGAGTGGGAAATAGACCGGCTGTATTCGAGTACTTGAAGTATTTTTTATAACAGAAGTTCATTAAAGAGCTTTGTACACGTAAATTATCACGATAAGCATGGTACTCAACGGTGCCATTAGTAAATGATTATTATTTAATTAGTTCCATGGCGTGTAGTATCATACCAAATTAATTTCACCTTAGCGCTGTGTACTGTTAGTATGAAACATATTTGTTAATTCCGTAGGAATAGATCAAGACTTTAATGCATGTAGATGCAATTTAAATCTTTTAAACAGGTATAGTTATTAATTAGCAATGCCCACCGAGAAGATTCAATAACCAAAGCCTCCCTTTTTAAACGAGGGGGGTGACTTCAGATGATGATCAGAAATATGATGCTTTGAGTTTTACATTCTAAAATTGTATTTTAAAAAAGGGGGTAGTTGTTGTCAAAAATATTCATAGTTGATTTGATAATTGGTTTATTTGAGTCCACAAAAATACAAATAGAACGTGTGAATGTATTGGGGGGGGGGGGGTCGTAATATTTTTTTTTTAACCCCGATTAGTTATTAAACTGACTTTCCAAAGCCCCATCAGCTCTGTTATATAGAGATGTTATGACAATGACAAGTTATTCTCATGTCACCCACATTGGAGAAGTTTACAATCAGTTTGAATTTGTCAATTTAACACTGTTAGAACACTATAGTATTACTGTTAGAGCCCGGGGCGCAAGAAGTACGCCTATCAAAGAAAGTATGATTTCATACAGAATATAATAAGAAGAAAGTGATATTAAAGGAAGTGATAGAGATGTGTATGTTCTGACTTTTGTAAGATTTGGGGGCACTCGCGTCCGACTTCGGATACGAGACCCTGCTAGAGAAACTTGAAAGATAACTACGTGAAGGTCATCCCCGTTTCTTAAACAAATCTATCATGCATCTCATAACAGTTAGGGCTATTATCAAAATGCCTATTGATACAAAATTTTACAGCCTGTTAGGATTTTCCCATGTTTTCCCCCTTCGGTTTCACTGGATACATTATAGGTGGAAATTAATCAGCAGATAGGAAGAATAATTATATCAGGGACTAAACATTTTTAAAGAGAAACAGTATTGGAATATGTAAAGCCGTGAAATCTGTAGTCATGTCTTCTTTTAAACATGAGTAGTTTGAATGGCATTATGTCAGACTTTGTTATGCAAATAGTCCTCTTTAAGCGTGAGACATTTCAATAACAATGTGCCAGCCTATTTTATGCAAACATTTGTCTTTGAATGACTTGCACGACTTGCAAACGATGGAAAATATCTGACATAGGCGGAAATAGTCATTGCAGATTGGACAACCTTAAAACCGATCAAAAACAACTACAATACCGCTCTCTCTCTCTCTCTCTCTCTCTCTCTCTCTCTCTCCTCTCTCTCTCTCTCTCTCTCTCTCTCTCCTTCTATATCTTTCTCCTTAGCCCTCTGTATTTGTATTTTTCTCTTTATCTCCCTACCCCTCTCTCCCCTCTCTTCTTTTCTTTCCCCCTTATCTTCCTCTCTTTCTTGGTCGTCTCTTTTCTTTCCCCCTTATCTCCCCCCCCCCCTCTCTCTCTCACTCTCTCTCTCTCTCTCTCTATCTCTCTCTCCCTTTGTCTATATCTTTTACACTAGGCTCTCTTTGACCATTCCACCTCTCTCTCTCACTCTCTCTCTCTCTCTCTCCTTCTTTCCCTTCTTTCTCTCCCATCCCTACTCCCCTCTCTCTTATACACTCTCTCTTCAACCCATCTTTTTTCCTCCTCCTCCTCCTCCTTCTCCTCCTCCTCCTCCTCCTCCTTCTCCTTCTTCTCCTCCTCCTCCTTCCCCTCCTCCTCCTCCTCCTCCTCCTTCTCCTCCTCCTCCTCCTCCTCCTCCTCTTCCTCCTCTTCCTCATGCACCTCCACACTCTTTCTGTGCGGCTTACTGAATTCATCCATTTTGCTCCTCCCTAACAACAATCATACATTTTTAAATATCACTTCCTTTTTTTAATGAGCGTACAACTTTCATGAATTATTCATAAACAGCCAGCTCTTGATGATAAGGCGTGACACAGTCGTGAAAAGAAATTTTTGCACTCAATGAGATTGTTATATAAACGTCTTTATGTGAAGAAATTAAATGTATCCGTTCAGTTTGTCCATATCGTAGTTTTATTCCCCTTTTTCCACATCCAAAACAAAATACATAATGACTGTATGATTTCCAATGCATTACTTTAAGGTTAATGATTAACCATAATATCTGGCTTTGCAAAAAATGCCAGATAAAAACTTTAATGAATGTTGTCAGTTTGTTTGTTTAGTTTGTGTTGTGTTGTTTTAGGGGCCTTCAAACTTGGGACACCGCCCCCGCCCCATTCGGGATACGCCATTGAAATCAAGCCTGCTATATAATAAAGCCTATATAATGCACTTTCCTGACAACCGATTCATTTATTTCAAAGGAACAGCTATTAACATTTTTCTTAACCCAAAACTCGTCAATTTAACTAAACTCATTACAATGAATATTTACGATGAATTGAATAACGTCAGAGACTCAATTTAAGAGAAACCATTCATGTTAATAAATTCTGATATGTGTCCCTAGCAAGACCTTTCCTGATCAAACTTGAGCAAATTCTTTCATATTTCGATAGATATTTTTGACAATGTAGTTGGCTTAAAGATGTTACTAAACGTTTATTAAACAGTGACTCCGAGCTCGCGCAGGACATGGGCCCCTATAGCGCGCACGGCAGCGTGGTTCTCTTCGTAGGTGGGCTGAATCTGGTTCTCGGGGAGCAGGAACCCGTACTCGCCCGTGTCACGGAGCTCCACGGTGTAGGAATACTTGGCCCCCAGTCCTCCTTGGGTGTCGTCTCCGAATCGGGAAAAGGCGGCATAACCCCAGTCACTGGTCACACCCGAGCAGGCATCTGGAAAGAAAAAATACTGTTCTCTGAAACTGGAGGATCTCCTCATGTTCCACGACAACTGATTCTGTGACATTGCTCCACGGTCGATATACGATGTACATGATACACTTCTTGCCCGTTAAGTTGGGATAATTTGTCTTAACCCAACCCTTTTTCATGAAATGATTTTATCATTATGATTTATTCTTGATGGACATCTTCTCTGAGCTTTATTGAGCCATCTATATGACTCTATAGATAAATGAAGCTCTTAGAAGATATCAACAAGAAAATCATATCGTCACAATTATTTCGTGAAAAGAGGCAAAGAAAAGTTATTCCAACTTTCTGGGCAACCGGGTATATACACTAATCGAATTCATAACTTCAGCCCTGGACCAAACTCTGTAAAACCGACATGAGACGGACTCCTAACCGAATTATTGTTGGCCGAAGTGTATATACATTAATATAGTATGCATATTTCAACCCTTTTTTAATGGGGAGGGGTGGGGGTCGTTCTGCTGTAGGTATGATATCGGTCTCGTCGGTTTGACGAACGTTTCACCCTAACCATAATCTTAACCCAAACCAAATTTGAACTCTAACCCTATACCCTACACCTCTGACACAATCAAGTCCGGAGAAACTGGTGGCGGAGGATAATGTCGGAGATCCGAGGAAAAAAAAAACTATGGCGTTCTTAGAAAATAATAATCTAGCACACTATCATACCAAATAACAAGCTTAAGGTAGTTATGAATAATGCAAGGATGTTAGGAAACGAGAGACATTAAATCATGAAGGCTTCCATTTTCAGGATTTTTACAGGCGTTTTCAGTTTCCAAATATACTCCCAAATAAGAAGGCAAAACAAGAGTAGGTGTGGAGTCGAGAAAGGGGATTTCATCAGTCAGGAGATACATGAGGGAAGGAAGAGAAAAGGATGAATAGGATGAAAGAAAATGAAGAAGAAGAAAAAGAAGGGAAGAATAGAGGAGGGGGAGGGGAATGAAGGAGGAGGAGGAGAAGAAGAAAAAGGGGTAGGAGGAGGAAAGATAAAGAGGGAGAGAGAGAGAGAAAGAGAGAGACAGAGACAGAGACAGAAAGAGAAAGGGAACAAATTTCTCACATAATATCTCGGCACCGGCCCCATACTTATACTCGACACCATGCACATCCATCATGGCGGTCTGCATAGCCGACGCCAAAACCATCTATGGTGGAGGAAAAAATAGAAGGAATTAATAGTCACCCAAGACTTAGGGATCAATAACAGTACTACAAACGAAGATTGTAAAAAAGTAGAATATAAGAATACCGTAATGATATAGTCTGTAACAGGCGCGTACGCAGGATTTTTTAAAGGGGGGGGGAGGGCCAAAAAAAAGATTTGTCCTCTTACCCACCCCCCCCCCCCCCCCCGGGTGGGTAAGAGGACATATCTTTTTTTTTTGGGGGGGGGGGGGGGAGGGGTCCCAAAAATTTATCAACGACTCAGCTAGCCGCTGAATAAGCGGGGGGGGGGGAGGGAGTAAGAGCACACTTTTTTGGGGTGAGGGGGTAGGTCGGCTTTTGGGGTCACCCATTACCACTTTTTTAATTTTATTTTGTTATTATTTTTATTTTTATTTAACAAAAAAAGGGGGGTGTTTCTTCCAAAACATACACATTAAAAAAGTTAAAAGGGGGGGGTAACCCCCTCCCCCCACCCCTCCCTGCGTACGCGCCTGGTCTGTAAGACGAGACATCATTTTGCTGATGTACAACTGCGTCACTCCGCATGGGAGTGACGTCATTATACAAATGGTGAATTCAAATGAACAGTCCAAAATTTTTATGTATTTATTCATTTTACTTATTATGTTTCCAAGAGACTAACCTGGTCGTCAAAGTCTTCGGTGCGAGGATTAGAGTCGAGGTACGACCAAGGTGCAATGATGACCTCAGAGTAACTGTGGAAGTCGATGAACACCATGAAGTCTTGCCCATCGGCCTTCTTCCCCCGTAAGAAACTGACGGCGTGTTCGACTTCGATCTCGGAGAGAGCATTTGAGCCGCGGTAGGTTTCGGAGCATTCCCATGCGCTGGCCCCGACACCTGCATAAACACATAAGAACTTTGAGGTTTGATACGTGTATAAGGAATTTGGCTTGAATCTTTTCAGAAGGCATGATTGTCTTCTGAACAACCTCTGCAAGTGGCAAAGCTATTAGGTGGAACAGAGAAAAAAGAGCCCCTCCCGGAAAAAATAAAGAAAATGAGAAAGGAAATTAATTTTAAGTGCGTTCTGTTGATCGGCCAGCTGTCACTTCAATTGACTTATTAAAAACAACAAGTAGTTTTTGTATAGGATGTTATCTAGTCTGTGCACCCCTTTCGCAATAATAATAGTCACATTATTTTGTATGGCGCTTAATAATACGTTATACCAAGCGCTTTACATTGTAATCATTATTACCCCGGTCATTGGATTAAATTGATTATCTGCATAATTGTGTACACGTTCCGCTCCCTGGGTAGTATTCCAGCCAGACGCCATTTTACATGCATATATACACATGCCAATCCAACCACATCAACGTTCGCACCAACAGGTTCCCATTTAACACTTGTGTGGAGAGTGGCAAATATAGATTAATGTCTTGCGAAAGAACATTGGTGCCACGGAGGGACTCGTACCGCGAACCATGTGATTCACAGTCCGGTGACCAATCCACTAGACCACGACACCTCTACCTCTTCGAGTTTCGTATTCCCTTTAATAGTTAGGTTTAGGGTGTTAGGGACGTTTCCGACGGCATACCTCCCCATTCGTAGGGCCAGTTTCTGTTTGGGTCCGTACCAGTGCAAGGTGAGGCAAGGTTTGATGACCGGGTCTTGCGCCACATTCGATCCTGGAAAACAGCAACGTGATTAAATAAATAAGTAGATAAATAAGTTAATGAATGAATAGATCAATTAATAGATGAATGAATGAATCAATAATAAATGAAAACAAACTAATAAATAATTAAATGAATCGATTGATTTATTCATTAACTAATAGAAGATAAATTAATAACTGGTTTTTTTTTTTTTAAGCATCAGCTGTTTAGAGAAAGTATCTCTATCTGTAATAAATATTGTACGAAATGAAAATTATGATCAATGAAGTATATTCTGTCTCTTCTGTAGTTAGATTAATTAATTTCGTCTCGTCAAAATTTAGAAATTAATTTTGGAAAAGATAATATAAATCTGTTTGTATATTCGTTGACTGTTTAGATTAGATGAATGTAGTCATTATCGTAATTTTTTTTATTCTTTCAGTGTACAAAAACGTCAGTGAACATAACAATATAGCAAGATATAATTCGGTAACACTTATCAAAAGTAACATTTATTGATGCGATCTGAATTTTCACGGATCGCTTTTTTGGAATCAATATTTCGCCTGCTATACTAGTACGAGGAGAATGGAGATTTTGACATGATTGTATACCGATAACCAAGTGTGGCTATATCCGTCAACGTTCAGAGATGGGACGATGTACCAGTCTAGGTTGTCGAACATTTTGACAGCTAGGTCGTCACCGTTGTCGTACTCGTCCAGAAGCTTTAAAAAAAAAGGGAGGAAAAAGGGAATACAATGAATGGAAGGAAACGGACAGGCAGGCAAACAACCCAAAAGAAATAAAAATGCTTGAAAATTCTAGTTTCAACAATAATGAGAGCTGGAGTATAAAATTAACACTTAAAAATGTAGATTTGTGACACTTTTCAAGCTATAGGAAGAACTAATTCTTTTGTAATGTTTGCCCACCCTCTCTCTTCTCTCTCTCTCTCTCTCTCTCTCTCTATCTATCTCTATCTCTTTTCTCTCTCTCTCTCTCTCTCTCCCTCTCTCTCTATCTATCTCTATCTCTTTTCTCTCTCTCTCTCTCTCTCTCTCTCTCTATCTCTTTTTCTCTCTCTCTCTCTCTCTCTCTCTCTCTCTCTCTATATATATATATATCCCTATCCCAGTCTATACCTATGACTCTTTGTCTCTCTTTCTCTCCCCCCCCCCCCCTCTTCGTTCTCTCTCTCTCTCTCTCTCTCTCTCTCTCCTCCAGCTCCTTCTCTTTCTTTCCCCATTCCCCTTAGCTCTGTCCCTTTCTCTTTGTCTCCACAGCTCTCACTTTTCCCTCTTCTTCTCTCCACGTACGTTTTCTTCATTTCTTTCTTTCACTCCCCTCCCACTATCTCTCTCTCTCTCTCTCTCTCTCTCTCTCTCTCTCTCTCTCTCTCTCTCTCTCCTGTACCTTTTGAGTGAATCCCATGACAGTAGCGGGTGAGACCCATTCTCGAGCGTGAATACCGCCCTCAAACCAGACAGCTGGTGGGTTAGCAGACTGGCTTCCAGTTCCTCGAATCTGTAAAACCAACAGCATTGGTTCAAAGGCAGTGTTATAAAGCGTAAATATACTGGCCTCATCACACTTTCGTCATTCATCATTGGTAAAATAAATATAGGGTTAAATTTGTAGACATTGGCACATTGGCATTGATATATTTGTCGGTATTTGGTGGCTAGTTTTGTCGGTAATCGGTGGCCTCTACACCCCCCCCCCCCTTCCCCCTCACTGAGCGACGCCCCTGCTTGTACCGTTATACCATATTCAGCTTTGTTGTCCTCTTCGTCTAGTTAGAAGTTAATGGGGGAGATTGATTTGTGAAGTAAGAATGTTTATGGAGACATTATTGTGCGGTTTTGAAATCATCAAAGTGATGAAATTAAGTAAATCTCGCTGAAAAATCATATACAATGGCAGCAATATTGTCACATAATTATAAACAAGTTAAAGGACTACACACAAAAAAGGGAACTTTAATTTTTAAGAATCTCTAGTAATATTTGGGTTTTATCCGACTTTGCCAGTGTGATGTTACTTTTATGTCGAATGAGAACGTGATCAAATATATTCCATTTGACAAGAGCTCGTTCTTAGACCACCCTGCAAGGTCACTGGACAGGTGGTTATCTCATCAAATCAGCTCTGAATTAACATGAGAAAAAGAGGATCATGGGGGACCAATGGTCACCGATTATGCATTGTTTGTTATATAGAGGGCGCAAGTAGCTATAAGTAATGCAGTGGGACTTTAATCAAACTAATATGTTAAATATATATTTTACAAACCTTGATTCCTTTAATGGGTCGTCCTTCGTACGAGTCTCCAAGTAGGAACGGTGTGACGATATGACTATATTCACTAGCTATGTCATCAACCCATTGCTGAATCTATTTAACATTTAAAAAAAAAAAAAAAAAAAAAAAATCAGGGTTCAGGGAAGAGAGCTAATTATATAAAATTGCAACATTATCACGCGGGTATGTTTTTGCACTTGAAAAACCATTGGTGGCATAGATAGACTGCGAAAGGTGTAAACAAAAATACAAATTTGTGACAATACAATCATGTTATTCTTTGCAGGATAATCAGGCAGAAAAAAATAGGCTTCTTCCAATATATTTGCAACGATTTTATACATCATTTCATCGGGATTTTGTTTTCTTCTTCAGGGCGTGAACAAATGCCATTTAATCAATTACCTCGTTGTAAGGATGATAGACGTTATAGTCGAAGGTACTCAACGCAGTCCCACTCAATCGCTCTCTTTCCCGCCTTTCTGATATTTCTGACATCTGATTGGACACAAGTACGCTGACGTCATCTATATTGACATCGAAACCCAGCCCCTTATGCTTCAAGAGCATGCGCAGAGGGGCCTGGAGCTCGGGTCGTACCATTACATCGACAGGGTGATTTCGTATTTTAAGGACAGGGGTCCAGAAATCAAACTGTTAAAACAATGACAAAAGTAAAAGATCGAAATGAATCAAGGTAGAAATTAGTTAATAACATAATTGTTATTGGCTGGGATTGTTGACGGATTGGTTTATAATGATATTGGCTATTTTTTTTTAGATTGGTGATATAAATGATATTGGTTGTTCATTTATTCAACCATCAATATTATTTCGCCTACTGTTTGTTAGCCAAATGTTAATTAACTGATAATTGATGTTTGACAGCTATATAGGCTATATCGTTATTGATTTCATTGGGTGGTGTATAGTAAGTAACTGGTCTATCAATTAAAAATATTAACGTATTTTACCTTGGAAAACTATGGGAATATAATGACAGTATAACATGTATAGTGTGCTATCGGGAGATGCGGTTAATAACGGGTCTTATTATTTGTGGCTGAATGGCCCATCACGGGTAACAAACCCACGTAGTTTTACCGCTTATCGAATAATAATGTTGTTCAAATAAAAACGAGATTAAGCGAGCGCCTATACTGAATTAACCAGCTGGAAAAGTTCTCACGATTAAAGCAGCTTTGTAATCTGAAGTATAATTCTCGGTTAGATTTGGCTTTACACAGTGGCCTATAGTAATTGTAATATTGTGTAATTATCAGACAGTGGTATAAATACAGGGGAATGTGTCCCAAATTGGATGGTGACAACAAAGGGAAAAGGCGAGAAAAATAAGAAAAGAAAAAAGAGCGAGAAAAGAGAAAAATAGAGGGTAAGGTAATGTGAATTTGGCCCGATTAAAACCCCTCCATACCCTTGTACTTTTGTACTCTTGCATTTCAGCAAACATAGATAAAAAGGTGGCGCTTCCTCCCACTTTGCCTCAAAGCCATATTTTGTCACACGCCATCCCTCGGATAGGACCCCTTTCCTTACCTCTTCACCTCTAGTCCGTTCAAGGTCACTCAGCAATTCAAGATGTTGCTCGGTTACTGGTGTTATCCGCCATACTTGGTAACTTGAAACGAAACAGTGAACATTCATTAATAAAATGCAATGACGGTAGTCAGTTAATCAGAATTTCCTCTTCCGCACTCTCGTTTCTGCCTGAACTTCATAGCTTCATGGCTTTATAGCTTCATAGCTGCATCATAAAGTTTATGTCCCATATTGTACACTTTACAATGTTTTCATTCACTATCTAAAATTCAAAATTTAGTTACTTGTTGGATGGATTAAAGTATCGGGAAACATGTACCTCTATGTACATGTCTCATTAATTCTTCTCAGGAGACGAAACGAGAGAGAGAGAGAGAGAGAGAGGACGGAACTAGAGCAGAGAAGAGATATAATCAATGACAAACACAGACATAGAGTAAAAGACGGATATAATCATTACGAATTATTTTAATCATACGTACCCTTCATATTTGGCATCTGCAACACAAGCAACCAACACCAGGAGAAAAAATATTCCCACAAAATTCATGATTGCGAAGATTCAAAGAATACTCGCCTACGATGTAAGGCATAACCGTAGAATGAGGACGTATATTTAAAACAATTCAGTAACGGGTCTCTTCTTATCTGATATAATTATTATGACAGAATGATCCATCATGATAATTATAATCTCAGCTATCTAAATGTAGATAAATGACGATATCGATATTCATGGCGGCAAGTGTTGCCCAAAGTTTACAGCAAAGGTCACCGACAGGCAAGCGTTGCCTAAAGTTTACAGCAAAGGTCACCGACAGGAATACAGCATGCATGCACTGTCTTGTCATATTGTTTTGAATTATGAATAGTTTCTTTGATCGTAACGGCTGTAATTCTTTGGGTATAGAGAAAGTGATTGACAAACAAGAGTTTGGAAATGGTTTATAACACTTTCCACTATATTCCAAAAGTCACCTATTTAAAAAATATAAAAAATTCCTGTCAAATCTGTTCAGTATAACTAAGTGCATGGCTTAAAAAGCTCGTCAATACTGCTGTAAAGGATGAACAGGATAATGTTGACAGTATCGTAACCCACTTTTATTCTCTCTCTCTCTCTCTCTCTCTCTCTCCCTCTCTCTTTCTTTATGTCTGTTTCTCTTTGTTTGTTTGTCTGTGTCTTTCTGTGTCTGTCTGTCTGTCTCTTTATATGTTAGTCTCTCTCTCCCTCTCTGTGTCTCTCTCACCCCATATATCTCTCTCTCTCTCTTACATCCTCTTCTACTCTCACTCCCCTCTTCCCATCTCTTTGCCTCTCGCTGATCAATGAGATGAAGACCCCAAAATAATGAAATGAAACTTTTTTTTTCTGAATAATGAAGTGTTTATTACGGAAAACGAAAGAATTTTATGATCTTGGTAAATCACACTACATTCATTTAATCAGTCTGGCTTGCCCCTCCCCCATGAAAAGTGCCCCTCCACGGCTCGGCTTATCTACGCCAGTAATAACATTCATCTATAATGACCTAATGCAAATCAATATGATGTTGATATCTTATTTCAAATACGTTGTATCTAGAATGGTGACAAACTCGACACTTTAGTTGTGTGTTTTTTTAAATAATTTATTCGCTTTATACATATTTATTTATTCATTTACTTATTCATCCATTTATTCATTCATTTATTTATGCATTTATTCAATAAAAAATTTGTGTATTCATCCATCCACCATTCATATATTCATTATTTCCAGCTCATGCGATGAAACCCAGTTCTCTCAAGATATGGTCGCCCATGGCGCGCACGGCAGCGTAGATCTCTTCGTAGACTGGCTGGATCTGCCATTCCGGTAGGAGCTGTCCGTACTCGCCCGTGTCTCGGAGCTCGATGGTGTACGAATACTTGCAGCCGAGGCCGCCGTCCGTATCTTCGCCCATCGCGACGAAGTCCGCGTAACCGAAGTCTTTGCTCGATCCTGCCGCCGCGTCTGGAAATTAAAAGAACAACGTAAATACTATTGATGATTGAAAGTCATGTTTGCTCTTGTAATATTGATTAACATCATAATGGCACTGAGATTTCGGTGGTATAAGCGCTTTATAAGTAACGTTTTATTTGTTTATCTTTTTTATCGTTTCGTAGCACTTCTGTATATTTTATAAAACAATATTGTTGAAAGAGGAAGTACAATTTCTCTATTAATCAAACAACCTGAAGCACTGATATCTTACACATGATTTCTGCACCGGCTCCATAGGTAAACACTGTGCCATGGACACCGTTGATCGCATCTGCGACAGCTTGAGCGAAGGCCATCTGATAATAAAATAGATAGAAATTGGATTAAGAAATAACTCCAACACGATAATCAGGTTATCGACATTAATCCCACCGCTTAAAATATCCTAATGCTCATCACAAGATTGACAATGGTGTTATGTTTTTATCTGTTTGTATCGTGTGTTTAAGTTGTGAGACCGAAGTGTATATACTATTCAGAAACAGGGTTTGGCTAACTCTGTTTCAGTTTGCCAAATTTCGTTGGCCAAACTCTGTTCATGTTTTGATATAATGTGGTTAACATTTAGGCCTCTGTTTGAAATAAACTAAATGGGGGTCATCCAAATAGACCGAAAGACCGTAAGACCGAATGTCCACAAGACCGACAGACGACAACCCACTAGACCGACATTGACAGTCTCGTTGACCTTTTAGACACTTTTATATTTAACGGATACAATGGACCGACGACCCACCATACGAACATGATTCTTTTTCTTCCTATCTTTTCTTGTGTATTTCTTTGTGTTTTTTTTTTGGTCTCATGGATTTGTTTTCAAACTTTCTAATTTGTTTACATTTTCCTTTGTTGGCTTACTGAGAATATCTACATCCACAATGATACATAAACTATATTGAAAAATTAGTCATACAGGAGAGGTGGGAGAGGGAGGGCATTTCTCTGCTTCGTCGTCGAGATCATAATGTTACCTGGTCATCATAGTCCTCGGTGCGGGTGCCGACGGACTTATACGACCACGGTGCGATGATCTTCTGGGAGTAGCTGTGCCAATCGATGAAGACGATGAAGTCCTGGCCCTCTGATTTGCGCCCCCTTAAGAACCTGGTCACAGCGGCCACCTCGGGCTCCGAGAGTGGATTCGGACCGTGGAACTTGTCTGAGCACGGCCAGGGACTGGTACCAACGCCTGTATATAGAGCGAACATGTCATTTATGTGTATATGCTTACATTGAATATACCAGGATTAAGATATCGTTTTCGGACCCCCCCCCCCCCCCCCCCCCCCCCCTGCCTTTATCTTCCTGTCTTTTTCCCGCTTTTACTGACTATTCAATGAATATGAAAACAGCACATGATCAATTAGCATAATGCAAGCTGTAAGAAGGCGTAGAATCCCATACTGTCACCCTGGACAGCAACCCCCTCTCTCCTCGTAGGAAAAAGAATTTGGCACCCCAGACAACCCCTTACTGAGAAGAACCCTTTCTCTCTATCCTTTCTTGTCAGTGAAACGAGATTTAAGAAAAATACCAACCTCCCCATTCGAATGCCCAGTTTCTGTTTGGATCCTTTCCTGTACAGGAGGAGCCCTGGTTCGGTGAACGAGTCTTCCTCCACAAACGGTCCTGCATTAGGATAAGAGAACAAAATTTAAGTTCTGACCATGAGGGGTGTTGCCAGACCATTCCTAATTTAGGGGGGGGGGGGGGTCAGAGCAAACTTGCCGACGGGCCAAAAAATTCCAACCAGCCAAGAATAGGTCCGCGATTTGCCGACGAGGTTCGAAATAAGTAAAAGTTTGTGACGACATTTTTGTTATGGAAGACTCCAGAGGGTGGCGCTTCCCTCCACCCCTTTATGGAAGCCCTTACTTCGAGAAAAAACTAAAATGACCCTTAAAAATGGGTGGGGGTCTCGAGGCTTCAGCGGCACACCCCCGTCCAAAACAAATCTGATTACCCCACCCCCCCCCCCCCCCCCCCACCGATGGAAGCCCTCCCCTTCCCCTTCTCACAGATCATCCTAGATTTATATGCACAATGATAGAAATCAAACAAAGAATTACGTCTGCAATGAAAATTAGCGTTAAGTCATATTTCCACGAAAACGGTTTCCATTCCAAATCAAAGAATAAGATTTGATGTATCAGCAGATCAGAACAAGAAGTTATACGATTTATTATCGAAAATCTAGAATTTCGATAAAAAGAAAAAGATTGATATCAATACTTACAGGTCCCCATGTGTATGAATAGCCGTCGACATTGAGAGATGGAACAATGTACCAGTCTATGTTGTCAAGCATGTTTGTTGCCAAGACGTCTCCACTTCTGTAGTCGTCAAGAAGCTATTTGGTTTCAAGACAGATTAAGACATTAAGTAAATTAAATTAACATAATAAATAGAATAGGTCAGTTTTTAGATTCTTTCCAGCACGATCGCGTGGACTTTCGAGAAAAAAAATCAAACTAAATATTCCTATTGACATAATTATTCATAATATTGTAATATACAAATAGGGTAGTTATAATGCCCTTGAATCTATTTTTCGAAAGCCTTTGCATCTATGTTCGTCTAATAGTCATTTTTATCTTTACTTTTTAAATTGATATGTTGAGCAGTCTTTTATGTAGTGTTCAAACGGTTTCATAGGGTAACATGACACTTAAAGTACAAAAGTAGAGGAAACACTTATATCCAGAATATTAAAGCTTTAGGTTTTTCTTTTCTTAAATCTTATGAATAAAAAGAATCGAGTGAATTTAACTTAATAACTATCGCGTAAAATTTCACCTCAAGGAGTTATGATTGACATATTTCATTTAGGCCTACTGCAGTCATTTTGTCGGAGGTGATTATTCCATTCTCCTATCTATACAAAAAAAAAAACTTTAAAAAAAGTTGCCAAACATGAGAAATTGAAATCGAAATGAACAAAAATAAAGGATAAAGGATATGAAAAGTTCTGACTTTGTTTTTGATTGTTGGGCACTCGCGTCCGACTTCGGATGCGAGACCCTGCTAGAGAAACTTGAAAGATAACTCTCCCAATTACATCCCGCTTCTTCAACAAATCTATCATGCATTCAAAACCAGTTAGGTTAGTGTTTTAAATGGCTAAGAGCAAAGAGATTACTACTTATTATGTACATTTTGTAATTTAAGTATCTAAATGACAGAGTATATTTTTATAAAATAATCATACAGGGGGAATCAATTTGAGTCTGGTCTAAATAACAATCAATAGAGGTCTGCATATTAACAAGATAAAGAGGCCGTTAAAAAATCGCATGTCATGTTTAAACATTAGATCATTTAAATAAGAATGCGTCCAAATAGGCTATTTTCGTAATGTATGCAGATTTATACTTAAATGCCTCGATACAAACTATTTCATGCACCTGTTACGAATAAATGTATCTCAATAGAATTCAAATTGCATAAATTAGTTAGTGCTAGGTAGGACAAACGTTATGGAGTGTCCTACCTAACATTACGTAATATTATGCAACTTGAATTTTGACTATTGAAATACTTACTATTCGTTACAAAGGCATAGGCCTATGCATAAATTTGGTAACATTATAACGAAAAAAACTAAAGTTAAGTTGTTCCAGGGAGTTGGAATTATGGATGTTCCTTTCCAGTACAGCAGCCCCTTTGAACCATAATTTGCCCCCCCCCCCCCCCTCTCTCTCTCTCTCTCTACCTTTTGGGTGAATCCCATGACAGTAGCTGGTGAGATCCATTCTCGAGCATGAATACCGCCCTCAAACCACACAGCAGTTGGGTTTTCAGATTGGCTTCCAGTTCCTCGGATCTGAGAAAAGAAATGAAATAAGTCTGTTTTGATTACTCGAGAATTAGCAACGTGAATCGCTAAGTTTTTTTCATAAAATGCAATTTAATTTGGTAATGGAATACCAAGACGAAAAATATAGTGCAAAAATACCGTACATTTTGGTATTTCACAACGCGTGATTTTGGCTGGCTTGCATCTTAAAATTGTGTCTCAAAACTATCTGACATCAGTCTCTTTAGATTTCTTAAACGTTAATCAATATCAAAGCTAAAAGAACAATATAGTTGCGACACGATTTTCTAGAATTAACCTTGAATTTCATACGTTAATGATCTATTCATTGTTTTATCTATCCATAAATGAAAATTTGAATTTGCTGTGTTCGATGGATAGACTCAAAGTCGTAATACTTTGACATGTTGATTATGCAATGCGTTGTTGCAGTACTTCTTTCAAAACTTCTTCACTTTTACTCTCTTCCCCCTTTCTATTCTTTTCCTTTCCTCTTCTATTTTTCTTTTTGTCTAATATGTGTATTTAGGTCGTTTTTTTATAAGGCGTATCCAACAAAAGCATAATGCTAAGGTACTATGTCCCTTTTGCAGCCAACCTAAAATGCTGTAGAACTTTGCAGGAATTATGAATATGTCATGTTTGTCCTATCTGTGAAATTTAAACGTTAGCAGTGTCCTCATATTCAAATTATGCAAGGAAAACCGTTAACTTGCTAGACTTCACTGTCAGACACTATTGAGTGACTGACTGGCTTTTTTTTCTTCTTTGGTAATAACATACATGAAAAGAGTTGAAAAGCTTACATGAGCATTTGTCTACATCAATAACCCACTTCTTGTGATGGCCAAGATTAAACTGATTGAATCTTTGCGCAGCATAAAACGTATGACCATTCGGTACAATTGTCTGAAAATCAAGACTATTACTTTTGGGCTCTATAGCCCTAAAGTCGATTTGACAACTAATAGTCGTTATTTTCCCACTTGAAGACATTTTTAAGCCCCACCTTTTTTAGGGAAGTTCTAAATTAGTATTATCTTTCAAATGCAGTTGGAATTTAACTTTTTCATTTTTTGGGCCTGCAAATGGGACATAGTACCTTTAAGGAAGTCTTTCGTGTATTAAAACTGTTGCTATGCTAAACTGATTATGTCATTATATACATGTACGTATACATTCATTAATTATTTATGGTATGGGGAAAGAAAGTGGAAGAAAACAAATATTTTGAATTGGACTGAATCAAACTAGATCAATAATGAGTAATGTTTAAACTCACTCTGAATCCATTGATTGCCCGCCCTTCGTAGGAATGATCCAATAAGAAGGGTGAGATGATGTCAGAATACTCTTCTGCTATGTCAGACACCCATTGCTGAATCTAAAATGAGGTTGATAAAAATGGTATTTGTAAAGGGGGACATTCTGAAAATAGCTACCAAGAAAACAAAATGTACCATTAAGTTGAAAATTTGATATATGCAGTGGCGGATCCACCGGGCCCCCTCCCCTGGCGCTCAAGGGGGGGGGGGTGCGATTTTTCAAATTTTCGAGAGCCCCCCCCCCCCCCCCCCCACCCACCGGCTGGCTGTTTCGCCGCTAAATATTTTCTCATGAATTGGTCCCCCTCTTTGGCCCCCTCCCCTGCCGCCGGCTGGATCCGCCTTGGATATATATGGGCACATTAGATATGGTGTACTTTGCCTATGCATATTACATTTAAAAAGGTGCACAAGGAGGTTGATAAACCGAATCTTCCAATGAATTAATAATGATTATTAATTAATAAAATGTGCCATTCAACAATCGCACAAATCACCTCATCGTATGGATGATACACGTTATAATCAAAGTCCGCCAATGAGCTTATCCGTGGCTCGCGATCCCGCCTCTCATTAATCGCAGACATCTGATTGGCTATGAGTTTACCGACGTCAGAGATGGTGACCTTATATGGCAGTCCCATGTTCTTCATGACGTCAGGAAGCGTGCCCTGGAATAGGGGCGGGACCATGATGTCGACTGATTCGCCAGGTATCTTGGAAATACTCGACCAGAAGTCAAGCTATAGAGAATGAGAAGAAAAAATCCAGTCATTTTATTGCGATAAATTCTGCCATTGTTTTATGCAAAATAACATCAGTTTTTGTAATTTATCACACGCATTTATAGCAATACTCTCGATATTTGGAAATACGTGTGGACCGTTTAATGTACAATTTTTTAAATTCTATTTTCCATTTTTATTTTATCATTGTTATTTTTGAGGAGCTCATAGTCAAGTTTATGGCATGTGCTGGGAAAAAAGAAGGAAAAAAGAGGCAAGGAATGGTAATTTCATGAAATATGAAATAACTTGTTATTAGAAGAAACTTACCGCATCTCCAAGATTCGATTCTATTTCTCTCAGCCATGTTCTGTGTGAATCGTTGGCGGGTACCACTCTCCACACTTGCCATCTGCATTTCATGTTAAAAAAGTTGTTTTGCTGTAATTCTTTCGCAAGTCTGAAATTGTCCTTCAGTAAAATGAGACGATTTTGGGACATCTTTGTAATGATATCCGTGTCTTTATATGCCCTGAGTCGGCATTGAGATAGAAAAGATTGTTGTGATAAGTATTTACATTTTTTTTCTTAACAGATTATCTTCTGGCCACGCAATTCTGGTGTACAACAGAATTTTACATCTCTCATAAGTAACTCCACATGTGCCACATAATCACCTCTCGTTATTTTCAGTTTTAAAGGAGCAGTATAAACTACAGCCTAGTTTGAACCCCCCCCCCCCAACCCCCGCTCCCACATCTCTACACGTCTCTATACAGGTTTCATCTCTGTTCCTTCCATTTTTCTATTAATATCTTATTCCATGTTCATTCCTCGTACTCCTCGTTCTTGTCTATTTCGTTGTCGCTCTCCACATTAAAAAAAAAAAGAAATCGAACTCACCCTTCGTATTTAGCGTTAGTGAAGCATACAGAGGCGAGAAAATCGCGAGCAGTCCGAGTCCCTTCATGATGATGCAACTTAATCTGATGACTCTAATGATTCTGATGGTGGGTTTTTGTTTAATGGCGAACTTCTTTCGTTAGACCAAGGTCCAAGGCCGAAGGTTCGGGAGTGTGATTGGATGTTGCATTACCAACTACATTCAGTTTTGTTTGGCTCGAAAAGGGAAGCCTCGTGGTAACATCACAATAATATTTGTATGGCATCCCTATTTTGCTCCCGGATTTTGCTCACGGTTAAAAGAAATGATAATAACAATAGGTGGCCTATAATCGCACTTATATACAGGCGACAAAATATACTTGATGTGCGTCACTCTTACCCTGCTTTTACCAGTTTCGGTGCTCAGAGCATTCAAAATATTTCTTCTTACCGGTACATATCACATCACTTGGCAAAATGTGAAAATTCATGAGCAGTTTATGCGGTTTTATTGTCGTTGACATTAAAATCTGAGGACTTTTGTTGTATTTTTATATATTTCGGCTAAGTCGTCCGACTGTAAAAAAAAGAGTCTAACGCCCGACCCCCTCCTTTTTAAAACGGTCGTGCGCCGACGCCCCTTTTCCGTTGAGTATAATATATTCCCTCATTGAATAATGTGATGATATTACGTGTTATGGCCTTTCGAAGGTTTTGACTTATATCTTGAGAACTTACACATACACGCCCAAGTCGATAAGAAGGATTATTTTGTAGCAATAAGCTTATTTGATAAAAAGCCTTTTACACAATATAACTTCGCATAGTGTTTCACAAAGTGACCAGATAATAACAATAATCATCAGTCGGTTGAAGAATTTGAAAGTCAGGGGGGGGGGGGGCCTCTCTCAAAAACCTTAAACAGACATGGGTTGTAGGCCTACGACGCCAGCTCCATCGACAATTTCTCTGCTGACAACATCCGACACTAAACAAGTTTTTAGCTTCAAAACTGTACCAAAACTATATTATGAAATGTTAAAATGTGCACTCACTTTTGAGTGTTACAAAATGTAGGCGGCCTTACCGAGAGAACCCCCCCCCCCCCCCCCCCCCCCCCCCCCCCCCGCTTATTCAGCGGCTGGCTAAGTCGTTGCGATTCCTTGAAAAAATCCTGCGTACGCCACTGCCCCCCCCCCCCCCCAACATCAATAAATTGAAACATTAGTGATCTTCATTGCATTCATCATGCATAGCGCATGGAAGAAAAAAATGCATCAGCAGCACAGAACTCTTAAATACGTATTTAAGAGTTCTGTGATCAGCAGCGGACTTCAATATAAATGACCTCAATTGACCTTGTAATAGTACATGTAAATAATGAATGCGCATATGCATGAACGAATGAATCTCGGCACGTGTGTGGCGTATGTTATGTTAAAACTACTAGGTAGCCGTTCTTCAGTCAAGTTTTTGATTCTTTCGTCTTGAAATGGAGGGGAAATGGGAGGAGTTACCAGTTCCACTCAGTCGTTGCGTGCAAAAGAGTTTGAGGAAATTGAAATTTGACAGAATGACTCCCGTTCAGGTAAGTGTAGTCCCACTAATTGATTTTCGTGTTTGCTATTGTGAAGTGTTTGTTACATGTTGTTGTGTCACTTGATTGTGCTGTCGGAAATGTATGCTTGTTGTGAACTATGACGATTATTATTTGATATTGACAGCAATATGTACTGTAATTACACTTCTGTATAATCAGAAACGTTTGAGAATAGGAAAAAAGAGTATTTTTTTAGTCGGTTGAATATAGAGGTCTAGAGTTTCGATTAAAATTCAATTAGATCTAGGGTCTTTTGTGCGGCCAACACCATGTGAAAATTGTATTGAATCTCAACAAACTAACTTAATTTCTTACAAGTTACAAACAGTTCATGTCAGCTTCCATACAAAGCTATTTGAAATGAAGGTGCATGTTCCTTGTGAATTGTGTACATGTTGGAAATCTGTCTTGAAACATGAGAGGGCCGAGGGACGTACACAAAAACAAGTGACAAGCAAAATAAAATTAAAAAATAAGGTGATCAGCTTTAGCTATGAGAATTTTATAAGTTTTTACCATCAATGTAAGGTGCTGATTTTGTCTTCTTTTGTTATCAAGTCACATCTAGCATCTTGTCTCATGTACCATACATGTGCATGAATCCTCGTGCACTGCCAATAATAATGTTTGTGTATCTAGACTAGTAATACAACATTGTAATAGACCCTACGAGCAAAGACAGATTCCGCCCCCAATTTGCCCAAACCAAGTCCGAACCGCTCTTATTGACCTGTAAACAAATACTTTCTTGAGTGGATTGAGATGGAGATCATGGAGGATTGTGATACAACACCTACATGTATTAAACCTGCCTAAAAATGAAATCAATTCATTAGCTTCATTGAACACTTTTTGACAAATCTATTTCTTTTATTTTTATCGACAGGCAGCAACGATCCCACTTTTTCTGGGGAACAAGGATGTGGCTGCAGAGGCGGTAAGTAGCATTTCCACTCATTGACGTGACATAATGTAAGCTCAGGCAACATGTGCTCCAGCCTCCAGGATCTATTTCGTCAACTTTTATTTTTTATTCCTAGGACTGACGATAGGATTTAAAGTTAGGTTAAGAGTTAGGGTTAGGTATAATGTTTGGTCAAGGTTTGAAATAAAAATCTGGTCAGTGGAACAAAATTGATGCTGGAGCATCATCCTTCTCAAGATTAATACATATTGATGTATATATGTATTGTAATTTGTAGGTTTATTTGTATTTTTGTCTCGCCTGCGTAGCAAAAAGCGAGACATAGGCGCCGCTTTTCCGGTGACGGCGGCGGCGGCGATGGCGTCGGCGGCGACGGCGTCAACATCAAAAACTTAACCTAAGGTTAAGTTTTTGAATTTTTGGTATAATTTTTAAAGTATAAGTTCTTAGTCAATGAAACTTTTACCTTAGGGTAATCAAGTATCCCCAATCATGTGAGTAGAATTTCAGATCACAAAGTCAAGGTCAAAGGTCATTTCAGGTCAACAGACTTGGACTATGTTGTAGCATCATCATCGAAAACTTAACCTAAGGTTAAGTTTTTGAATTTTTGATATAATTTTGAAAGTATAAGTTCTTAGTCAATGAAACTTGGACTATAGGGTTATCAAGTCTCCCCAATCATGTGAGTAGAATTTCAGGTCACTAAGTTAAGGTCAAAGGCCATTTAAGGTCAACAAACTTAGACTTTGTTGTGGCATCAACATTAAGATTTTCAAAATGCTTCTTCTTCGTTATTTTTCAACCGATTTTGATTCTGATTGTTTCATATGATAGGGCTAGGAGGGGATTTAAAATTTCTACACAGAATCGTGAAATTCATTATCTATGCTAATTTATGCCAATTTATTCGAAATCACAAAAAAAGCTTTTTCTCCTTCATTTCTCGACCGATTTTGATTTGGTTTGCTTTATATCGTAGAGCTAACTTTGGTATAATTATGGTAATTTATGCAAATTTATTCCAAAAATAACAGAAATTGCTTCTTTTCCCTCATTTCCCTCATTTCTTGACCGATTTTGCCTTATCTGGTAGAGCTAAATTTGGAACAATAAACTTCTACACAGAATTGTGAGATTTTGCTCCATTGATTATTTATGGTACTTTATGCAAATGAAATGAAATTATGTCCCTTCCAGGGCATCAAATTTCTATTTTTTGACCAGTTCAAAAGTGTACCACATAAAATTTACGATATTTGTTGTTGTGAGATACGGATGAGCGCTACGTCATTGACGTTCTGGTTTATCATATTGAATTGCATTATGCAGGCGAGACCGCCGAGAGCGTTTCCCTTGTTTTGTTTAATATGTAATTGGTTGTCATAGTATTCTGTTTGTTATGGTGCTTAGAGACTTCGGTTGAAAGCGCTTCATAAGCGCCGTTTTATTATTATCATTGTAAATATTATATTGGTCTTTATTTTCCTTTCCATCGATTCTATGCTAGCATAATATTCCTGCATCATGCCCCATTGAGGGGCAAGGTGTGACTGTGAGGCTTGGTTTAATAGCATTTATACCCTTTCCTAAACTTTATGGCACAAGAGAAGGAAATATTTATGGTAGCAAACATGTACTTGTATGTCATCCACATGATACAGATTTAAGCTTTGATATGCAATTCTTAACAAAATGTTAACCAATAATTATAGAACCATAAACATAATTAAACCAAAATAGTATTTAGTCTTGAAACAGAGCTTGTTTGAATTTTTTGACATATATATCCGAAATGTCTTGGGTCAAAATAGCCATTTTTGTAAAGGTTACACGACTTATAGCTACTTGCGCCCTCAATATAGCAAACAATGCTTAATCTGTGCCTGTTGGTCCCCCATGATCCCCTTTTTCTTATGTTAATTGAGAGCTGAATTGATGAGATAACCACCTGTCAGCAACCTTGCAGGGAGGTCTAATCCCCCTGGCCAGACTAGTGCAGATGGGCTTTAAAGTCATTATTTTATGCAACTTTATAGGTGACTGGCAGTGGAAAGACTTTAGCCTTTGTGATACCTATCATAGAGATACTACAAAGAAGAGAAGAGCCGTTGAAGAAAAAAGAGGTAGGTACCCGCCATATTATTTTTGTATATTGTAACAAAAGGATGATGTTGAATCAATCAAATATTAATTTGTAATTTTGTGTTACTTATTGAAATTGTCAATGTCCTGGAAAATCTCTCGACAAAACTATCAAACAACGGAGAACATTATGGAAAGTTGTTGTTCAGATCATGCAGCTCTATAAAACTCTGTGTTAATTGTTATACCTGATGTTGCCCAAAATGGTCAAATTCGTAAAGTCATGAAATCTGTTATGTTTAAGTATTCAAATCATAAGTTCATGTAGGTACATTAAAAAGTAAATTTTCATGTTATCCTGTTTATAGTGCTGATTCACGTTTAGAAATGCGTAGGAGCAAATTTTTTTGTGTGACAGAGATTAAAAGCAAAATACCTATCATTTAGTCTATATCTTAAAGGTAATACAAAATTTTGGTATATCGTCATGAATTTGGTTCAAATGAACATATTGGAAGCATATGCGATCCTAAAATATTCTGTGATCGTTGTCACGGTTGAAATGGAGTCTGAAGTGATGAAATTGTAAATAATAAACTCTTTATGTTGTATGTCAAGATATTAATTTAGCTATAAAACAATGTTCCTTGACTAAAATCGACCAATTGGCTATTCCTGTTTGGAAATTATATATCACAACTACATATTCTGTGATTTTCATGGTCGCACCTACCATTGTACAGCCGTAGGTGCTATTTGAAATTTATCAAAATTTACCAAGAGCACGGGTAAATGTTTATATTCTGTTTATCTCGAAAACAGAAGTGTTTTAGGGGCTAAATTTTCTAGTGCTTATAATACATCTATAGGGGCATCCAAATATATCAATATTGTAAAGAACCACTATCCAGCCAGTTTTCAAAATTTTTCAAAACTTTATAATACCTTTAATTGCTGCCTTCAACAGTAATAATCAGTATTATAAGTTACATTAATTCTACTTGTTGTCACCTATGAAGAGATACTGTACTTTGAGAGAACCATAACAATTTGTTCTTGATTCTATGTAGGTTGGTGCTATAATCATCACACCAACGAGAGAGTTGGCCTACCAGATCAATGAGGTCCTGGAACATTTCACCAGTGGTCTCCTGCCCAACCTAACAAAGCTCCTACTGATAGGGGGCAGCAGTCCTCTCGCTGACCTCGAGAAACTACAAGAGGGGTAAATATCTCTTTGATAACTTACCCAATCATATGACATATGACATTCTCTGTTGATAGTTCTGCCATGGTCAATTTCTTACACTTACTGTATTCCTAATGTCAGCCCTCACTATGAACATGACGGACAAAGAAAGAGGACAAAATATACAGTTCCTCATTCTACCCTCATCAATTGCTGTGGTAGAAAAAGGAACATCCCTTCACTGCTATTATGTAAAAATGTGAAGAAAATTTGTAGAACAGGTGTCACATGCATATTCACCTGTTCTACACATTTTGACATAATAGCAGTGAAGGGATGTTCCTTTTTCTACCACAGCAATTGTTGAGGGTAGAATGAGGAACTGTGTATTTTGTCCTCTTTCTTTGTCCATCATATTCATATTGCCTAGATCCAACATTTTACCTAACCTAAATCTAATTAAAACCTAAAATGCAATGTCAGCCTTATCCCTATACTTTTATTTTTGAGGAAAGTGTTGGATGCCAATACCATGGCCTACCCTGCTGGTAACACATGCGGCTTTCATATAAACTGTTTTGGGAAAAATAAAAGAAAGGTAAAGATTAAATGGTTTAAGAGAAAGAGAGAGAAATAGACATACAGTGACAGAGAGAGAGAGAGAGAGAGAAAGAAAGAAAATGAGGGCAAAGAAGAATGTGAAGACAAGACGCCCTTCCACATCTTCCCATATTTGATGACCTTGTTTTTTATGCCTCCGTTACGAAGTAGCCGGAGGCATTATGTTTTCGGGTTGTCCGTCCGTCCGTCCGTCCGTCCGTCCGTCCGTACGTCTGTACGTACGTCTGTACGTACGTCCCGTTCTCGTGATCACGTTATCTGAAGAACGGATCGATGGATTCCTACCAAACTTTGGTCATATATGTATCTAGCAAAGTCGATGAACTGATTAGATTTTGGGGTCACGAGGTCAAAGGTCAAAGGTCACAGGGCTCATTATGTATGCAAAAACAGCTCGTGATCGCGTTATCTGAAGAACCGATTGATAGATTCCTGCCAAACTTTGGTCATGTATGTATCTTGTAGAGTCGATGAACTGATTAGATTTTGGGGTCACGAGGTCAAAGGTCAAAGGTCACAGGGCTCATTATGTATGCAAAACGGCTCGTGATCGCGTTATCTCAAGAACCGATTGATGGATTCCTGCCAAACTTAGGTCATGTATGTTACTTGCAGAGCCGATGAACTTATTAGATTTTGGGTAACGAGGTCAAAGGTCACAGCGCCCATTATGTATGCAAAAACAGCTTGTGATCGCGTTATCATTAGAACAGATTGATGGATTCCTGCCAAATTTAGATCATTTATGTATCTTGCAGAGCCAATGAACTGTGTAGATTCTTGGTTCATAAGGTCCAAGGTCATGGGCTCATTATGTATGCAAAAATAGCTTGTGAACGCATTCTCATTAGAACTGACAGATGGATTACTATTTAACTCTGGATATCTTGCAGAGCCAATGAGCTGAGTAGATATTAGGATCATGAGGTCAAAGTTCAAAGGGTCATATATGTATATGAGAAATTGTTTGTAATCACGATATTCTGAGAACCTGTTAATGGATTACAATTGAACTTGAATTTGAAAAATTTCTTCTGTTTTGGTTTGTAAAATTGCTCTATGACGGAGGCATCATTTTCGACTGCGCGCAGTCGAATTCCATCTAGTTTTTGAATAGGCTAGTTTCCATACAATGAAATTATATACATGCCATTAGATGGATCCTGACCCCCATATCCCTTTGACAGGGGGGTAGTGGCAAATATTGAAAAATTTGAATTATTACAACTTTCGGGCCGAAATGGTAAGGGCCGGGGTGGTTCAGCATTTTGGAGGAAAATATTATTTTTTTTTAATAGGCTAGTTTCCCCATAATGAATGTACATACATGAGATTAGATGGATCCTGAACCCTATATCCCTTTGAAAGGGGCGTGGGGCAAATATTGTAAAAATTTGAATTATCACAACTTTCGGGCTGAAATTGTAAGGGCCGGGGTGGTTCAGCATTTTGGAGGAAAATATTAATTTTTTTTATTAGGCTAGTTTCCCCACAATGAATGTACATACATGAGATTAGATGGATCCTGACCCCCACATCCCTTTGAAAGGGGCGTAGTGGCAAATATTGAAAAATTTGAGTTATCTCAACTTTCGGGCCGAAATGGTAAGGGCCGGTTTGGTTCAGCATTTTGGAGGAAAATATTTTTTTTTTTAAATTGGCTAGTTTCCCCATCATGAAAGTACATACATGCGATAAGATGGATCCTGACCCCCACATCCCTTTGAAAGGGGCGTAGTGGCAAATATTGAAAAATTTGAGTTATCACAACTTTCGGGCTGAAATTGTAAGGGCCGGGGTGGTTCAGCATTTTGGAGGAAAATATTATATTTTTCGAATAGGCTAGTTTCCCCACAATGAATGAATATACATGCCATTAGATGGATCCTGAACCCTATATCCCTTTGAAAGGGGCGTAGTGGCAAATATTGAAAAATTTGAATTATTACAACTTTCGGGCCGAAATGGTAAGGGCCAGGGTGGTTCAGCATTTTGGAGGAAAATATTTTTTTTTTTTAATTGGCTAGTTTCCCCATAATGAATGTACATACATGAGATTAGATGGATCCTGAACCCTATATCCCTTTGAAAGGGGCGTGGGGCAAATATTGTAAAAATTTGAATTATCACAACTTTCGGGCTGAAATTGTAAGGGCCGGGGTGGTTCAGCATTTTGGAGGAAAATATTAATTTTTTTTATTAGGCTAGTTTCCCCACAATGAATGTACATACATGAGATTAGATGGATCCTGAACCCTATATCCCTTTGAAAGGGGCGTGGGGCAAATATTGTAAAAATTTGAATTATCACAACTTTTGGGCTGAAATTGTAAGGGCCGGGGTGGCTCACCATTTTGGAGGAAAATATTTTTTTTTTTGATTAGGCTAGTTTCCCCATAGTGAATGTACATACAAGCCATTAGATGGATCCTGACCCCCATATCCCTTTGAAAGGGGCGTAGTGGCAAATATTGAAAAATTTGAGTTATCACAACTTTCGGGCTGAAATTGTAAGGGCCGGGGTGGTTCAGCATTTTGGAGGAAAATATTATATTTTTCGAATAGGCTAGTTTCCCCACAATGAATGAATATACATGCCATTAGATGGATCCTGAACCCTATATCCCTTTGAAAGGGGCGTAGTGGCAAATATTGAAAAATTTGAATTATTACAACTTTCGGGCCGAAATGGTAAGGGCCGGGGTGGTTCAGCATTTTTCGAGGAAAATATTATTTTTTTTTAATTGGCTAGTTTCCCCATACTGAATGTACATACATCCGATTAGATGGATCCTGAACACTATATCCCTTTGAAAGGGGCGTAGTGGCAAATATTGAAAAATTTGAGTTATCACAACTTTCGGGCCGAAATGGTAAGGGCTGGGGTGGTTCAGCATTTTGGAGGAAAATATTTTTTTTTTTTAATTGGCTAGTTTCCCCACAATGAATGTACATTAATGCCATTAGATGGATCCTGACCACTACATCCCTTGAAAAGGGGCGTAGTGGCAAATTTTGAAAAATTTGAGTTATCACAACTTTCGGGCCAAAATGGTAAGGGCCGGGGTGGTTCAGCATTTTGGAGGAAAATATTATATTTTTTGAATAAGCTAGTTTCCATACAATGAAATTATATACATGCCATTAGATGGATCCTGACCCCCATATCCCTTTGACAGGGGGGTAGGGGCAAATATTGTAAAAATTTGAATTATCACATTTTTTTCGGGCCGAAGTTGTAAGGGCCGGGGTGGTTCAGCATTTTGGAGGAAAATATTATTTTTTTTTAATTGGCTAGTTTCCCCATCATGAAAGTACATACATGCGATAAGATGGATCCTGAACCCTATATCCCTTTGAAAGGGGCGTAGTGGCAAATATTGTAAAAATTTGAATTATCACATTTTTTCGGGCCGAGGTTGTAAGGGCCGGGGTGGTTCAGCATTTTGGAGGAAAATATTTTTTTTTTTTAATTGGCTAGTTTTCCCATCATGAAAGTACATACATGCAATTAGATGGATCCTGACCCCCATATTCCTTTGAAATTGGCGTAGTGGCAAATATTGTAAAAATTTTGAATTATCACAACTTCGGCCGAAATTGTAAGGGCCGGGGTGGTTCAGCATTTTGGAGGAAAATATTATATTTGTTTAATAGGCTAGTTTCCCCATAATGAAAGTACATACATGCAATTAGATGGATTCTAACGCCTATATCCCTTTGACGGGGGTAGGGGCAAATATTGTAAACATTTGAATTATCACAACTTTCGGGCTGAAATTGTAAGGGCCGGGGTGGCTCACCATTTTGGAGGAAAATATTATATTTTTTGAATAGGCTAGTTTCCCCACAATGAATGTATATACATGCCATTAGATGGATCCTGACCCCCATATCCCTTTGACAGGGGGGTAGGGGCAAATATTGTAAAAATTTGAATTATCACATTTTTTCGGGCCGAAGTTGTAAGGGCCGGGGTGGTTCAGCATTTTGGAGGAAAATATTTTTTTTTTTTAATTGGCTAGTTTCCCCATCATGAAAGTATATACATGCAATTAGATGGATCCTGACCCCTATATCCCTTTGAAAGGGGCGTAGTGGCAAATTTTGAAAAATTTGAGTTATCACAACTTTCGGGCCGAAAAGGTAAGGGCCGGGGTGGTTCAGCATTTTGGAGGAAATTTTTTTTTTTTTTAATTGGCTAGTTTCCCCATAATGAATGTACATACATGCAATTAGATGGATCCTGACCCCCATATTCCTTTGAAAGGGGCGTAGTGGCAAATATTGTAAAAATTTTGAATTATCACAACTTCGGGCCGAAATTGTAAGGGCCGGGGTGGTTCAGCATTTTGGAGGAAAAAATTATATTTTTTAAATAGGCTAGTTTCCCCACAATGAATGTATATACATGCCATTAGATGGATCCTGACCCCCATATCCCTTTGACAGGGGGGTAGGGGCAAATATTGTAAAAATTTGAATTATCACATTTTTTCGGGCCGGAGTTGTAAGGGCCGAGGTGGTTCAGCAATTTGGCGGAAAATATTATATTTTTGTAATAGGCTAGTTTCCCCATAATGAAAGTACATACATGCGATAAGATGGATCCTGAACCCTATATCCCTTTGAAAGGGCCGTAGTGGCAAATATTGAAAAATTTGAGTTATCACAACTCTCGGGCCGAAATGGTAAGGGCCGGGGTGGTTCAGCATTTTGGAGGAAAATATTATAATTTTTTAATTGGCTAGTTTCCCCACAATGAATGTATATACATGCCATTAGATGGATCCTGACCACTACATCCCTTGAAAAGGGGCGTAGTGGCAAATTTTGAAAAATTTGAGTTATCACAACTTTCGGGCCGAAAAGGTAAGGGCCGGGGTGGTTCAGCATTTTGGAGGAAAAAATTATATTTTTTAAATAGGCTAGTTTCCCCACAATGAATGTATATACATGCCATTAGATGGATCCTGAACCCTATATCCCTTTGAAAGGGGCGTAGTGGCAAATATTGTAAACATTTGAATTATCACAACTTTTGGGCTGAAATTGTAAGGGCCGGGGTGGCTCACCATTTTGGAGGAAAATATTTTTTTTTTTGATTAGGCTAGTTTCCCCATAGTGAATGTACATACAAGCCATTAGATGGATCCTGACCCCCATATCCTTTTGAAAGGGGCGTAGTGGCAAATATTGTAAAAATTTGAATTATCACAACTTTTGGGCCGAAATTGTAAGGGCCGGGGTGGTTCAGCATTTTGGAGGAAAATATTATATTTTTTGAATAGGCTAGTTTCCATACAATGAAATTATATACATGCCATTAGATGGATCCTGACCCCCATATCCCTTTGACAGGGGGGTAGGGGCAAATATTGTAAAAATTTGAATTATCACATTTTTTCGGGCCGAAGTTGTAAGGGCCGGGGTGGTTCAGCATTTTGGAGGAAAATATTTTTTTTTTTAATTGGCTAGTTTCCCCATCATGAAAGTACATACATGCGATAAGATGGATCCTGAACCCTATATCCCTTTGAAAGGGGCGTAGGGGCAAATATTGAAAAATTTGAATTATCACATGTTTTCGGGCCAAAGTTGTAAGGGCCGGGGTGGTTCAGCAATTTGGCGGAAAATATTATATTTTTTTAATAGGCTAGTTTCCCCATAATGAAAGTAAATACATGCAATTAGATGGATTCTAACGCCTATATCCCTTTGACAGGGGGGTAGGGGCAAATATTGTAAACATTTGAATTATCACAACTTTTGGGCCGAAATGGTAAGGGCCGGGGTGGTTCAGCATTTTGGAGGAAAATATTATATTTTTTGAATAAGCTAGTTTCCCCACAATGAATGTATATACATGCCATTAGATGGATCCTGAACCCTATATCCCTTTGAAAGGGGCGTAGTGGCAAATATTGAAAAATTTGAATTATCACAACTTTCGGGCCAAAATGGTAAGGGCCGGGGTGGTTCAGCATTTTGGAGGAAAATATTATATTTTTTGAATAGGCTAGTTTCCATACAATGAAATTATATACATGCCATTAGATGGATCCTGACCCCCATATCCCTTTGACAGGGGGGTAGGGGCAAATATTGTAAAAATTTGAATTATCACATTTTTTCGGGCCAAAGTTGTAAGGGCCGGGGTGGTTCAGCAATTTGGCGGAAAATATTATATTTTTTTAATAGGCTAGTTTCCCCATAATGAAAGTAAATACATGCAATTAGATGGATTCTAACGCCTATATCCCTTTGACAGGGGGGTAGGGGCAAATATTGTAAACATTTGAATTATCACAACTTTCGGGCCGAAATGGTAAGGGCCGGGGTGGTTCAGCATTTTGGAGGAAAATATTATATTTTTTGAATAAGCTAGTTTCCATACAATGAAATTATATACATGCCATTAGATGGATCCTGACCCCCATATCCCTTTGACAGGGGGGTAGGGGCAAATATTGTAAAAATTTGAATTATCACATTTTTTCGGGCCGAAGTTGTAAGGGCCGGGGGGTTCAGCAATTTGGCGGAAAATATTATTTTTTTTTAATTGGCTAGTTTCCCCATCATGAAAGTACATACATACAATTAGATGGATCCTGACCCCCATATTCCTTTGAAAGGGGCGTAGTGGCAAATATTGTAAAAATTTTGAATTATCACAACTTCGGGCCGAAATTGTAAGGGCCGGGGTGGTTCAGCATTTTGGAGGAAAATATTATATTTGTTTAATTGGCTAGTTTCCCCATAATGAAAGTACATACATGCAATTAGATGGATTCTAACGCCTATATCCCTTTGACAGGGGGGTAGGGGCAAATATTGTAAACATTTGAATTATCACAACTTTCGGGCTGAAATTGTAAGGGCCGGGGTGGCTCACCATTTTGGAGGAAAATATTATATTTTTTGAATAGGCTAGTTTCCCCACAATGAATGTATATACATGCTATTAGATGGATCCTGACCCCCATATCCCTTTGACAGGGGGGTAGGGGCAAATATTGTAAAAATTTGAATTATCACATTTTTTCGGGCCGAAGTTGTAAGGGCCGGGGTGGTTCAGCATTTTGGAGGAAAATATTTTTTTTTTTTAATTGGCTAGTTTCCCCATCATGAAAGTACATACATGCGATAAGATGGATCCTGAACCCTATATCCCTTTGAAAGGGCCGTAGTGGCAAATATTGAAAAATTTGAGTTATCACAACTCTCGGGCCGAAATGGTAAGGGCCGGGGTGGTTCAGCATTTTGGAGGAAAATATTATAATTTTTTAATTGGCTAGTTTCCCCATAATGAATGTACATACATGCAATTAGATGGATCCTGACCCCCATATTCCTTTGAAAAGGGCGTAGTGGCAAATATTGTAAAAATTTTGAATTATCACAACTTCGGGCCGAAATTGTAAGGGCCGGGGTGGTTCAGCATTTTGGAGGAAAAAATTATATTTTTTAAATAGGCTAGTTTCCCCACAATGAATGTATATACAATACATGCCATTAGATGGATCCTGACCTCCATATCCCTTTGACAGGGGGGTAGGGGCAAATATTGTAAAAATTTTGAATTATCACAACTTCGGGCCGAAATTGTAAGGGCCGGGGTGGTTCAGCATTTTGGAGGAAAATATTTTTTTTTTTTAATTGGCTAGTTTCCCCATCATGAAAGTACATACATGCGATAAGATCGATGCTGAACCCTATATCCCTTTGAAAGGTGCGTAGTGGCAAATATTGAAAAATTTGAGTTATCACAACTCTCGGGCCGAAATGGTAAGGGCCGGGGTGGTTCAGCATTTTGGAGGAAATTTTTTAATAGGCTAGTTTCCCCACAATAAATGTATATACATGCCATTAGATGGATCCTGAACCCTATATCCCTTTGAAAGGGGCGTAGTGGCAAATATTGTAAACATTTGAATTATCACAACTTTTGGGCTGAAATTGTAAGGGCCGGGGTGGCTCACCATTTTGGAGGAAAATATTTTTTTTTTTGATTAGGCTAGTTTCCCCATAGTGAATGTACATACAAGCCATTAGATGGATCCTGACCCCCATATCCTTTTGAAAGGGGCGTAGTGGCAAATATTGTAAAAATTTGAATTATCACAACTTTCGGGCCGAAATGGTAAGGGCCGGGGTAGTTCAGCATTTTGGAGGAAAATATTATATTTTTTGAATAGGCTAGTTTCCATACAATGAAATTATATACATGCCATTAGATGGATCCTGACCCCCATATCCCTTTGACAGGGGGGTAGGGGCAAATATTGTAAAAATTTGAATTATCACATTTTTTCGGGCCGAAGTTGTAAGGGCCGGGGTGGTTCAGCATTTTGGAGGAAAATATTTTTTTTTTTTAATTGGCTAGTTTCCCCATCATGAAAGTACATACATGCGATAAGATCGATGCTGAACCCTATATCCCTTTGAAAGGTGCGTAGTGGCAAATATTGAAAAATTTGAGTTATCACAACTCTCGGGCCGAGATGGTAAGGGCCGGGGTGGTTCAGCATTTTGGAGGAAATTTTTTAATAGGCTAGTTTCCCCACAATAAATGTATATACATGCCATTAGATGGATCCTGAACCCTATATCCCTTTGAAAGGGGCGTAGTGGCAAATATTGTAAACATTTGAATTATCACAACTTTTGGGCTGAAATTGTAAGGGCCGGGGTGGCTCACCATTTTGGAGGAAAATATATTTTTTTTTGATTAGGCTAGTTTCCCCATAGTGAATGTACATACAAGCCATTAGATGGATCCTGACCCCCATATCCTTTTGAAAGGGGCGTAGTGGCAAATATTGTAAAAATTTGAATTATCACAACTTTCGGGCCGAAATGGTAAGGGCCGGGGTAGTTCAGCATTTTGGAGGAAAATATTATATTTTTTGAATAGGCTAGTTTCCATACAATGAAATTATATACATGCCATTAGATGGATCCTGACCCCCATATCCCTTTGACAGGGGGGTAGGGGCAAATATTGTAAAAATTTGAATTATCACATTTTTTCGGGCCGAAGTTGTAAGGGCCGGGGTGGTTCAGCATTTTGGAGGAAAATATTATTTTTTTTTAATTGGCTAGTTTCCCCATCATGAAAGTACATACATGCGATAAGATGGATCCTGAACCCTATATCCCTTTGAAAGGGGCGTAGTGGCAAATATTGAAAAATTTGAGTTATCACAACTCTCGGGCCAAAATGGTAAGGGCCGGGGTGGTTCAGCATTTTGGAGGAAAATATTATATTTTTTTAATAGGCTAGTTTCCCCACAATGAATGTATATACATGCCATTAGATGGATCCTGAACCCTATATCCCTTTGAAAGGGGCGTAGTGGCAAATATTGAAAAATTTGAATTATCACAACTTTCGGGCCGAAATGGTAAGGGCCGGGGTGGTTCAGCATTTTGGAGCAAAATATTATATTTTTTGAATAGGCTAGTTTCCCCATAGTTAATGTACATACATGTGATAAGATGGATCCTCACCCCCATATCCCTTTGAAAGGGGCGTAGTGGCAAATATTGAAAAATTTTAGTTATCACAACTTTCGGGCCGAAATGGTAAGGGCCGGGGTGGTTCAGCATTTTGGAGGAAAATATTAATTTTTTTTATTAGGCTAGTTTCCCCACAATGAATGTACATACATGCCATTAGATGGATCCTGACCCCCACATCCCTTTGAAAGGGGCGTAGTGGCAAATATTGTAAAATTTGAGTTATCACAACTGTCGGGCCGAAATGGTAAGGGCTGGGGTGGTTCAGCATTTTGGAGGAAAATATTATTTTTTTAATTGGCTAGTTTCCCCATAATGAATGTACATACCTGCGATTAGATGGATCCTTAACCCTATATCCCTTTGAAAGGGGCGTGGGGCAAATATTGTAAAAATTTGAATTATCACAACTTTCGGGCCGAAATTGTAAGGGCCGGGGTGGTTCAGCATTTTGGAGGAAAATATTTATTTTTTGAATAGGCTAGTTTCCATACAATGAAATTATATACATGCCATTAGATGGATCCTGACCCCCATATCCCTTTGACAGGGGGGTAGGGGCAAATATTGTAAAAATTTGAATTATCACATTTTTTCGGGCCGAAGTTGTAAGGGCCGGGGTGGTTCAGCATTTTGGAGGAAAATATTATTTTTTTTAAATTGGCTAGTTTCCCCATCATGAAAGTACATACATGCGATAAGATGGATCCTGAACCCTATATCCCTTTGAAAGGGGCGTAGTGGCAAATATTGGAAAATTTGAGTTATCACAACTCTCGGGCCGAAATGGTAAGGGCCGGGGTGGTTCAGCATTTTGGAGGAAAATATCATATTTTTTTAATTGGCTAGTTTCCCCACAATGAATGTACATACATGCCATTAGATGGATCCTGACCACTACATCCATTGAAAAGGGGCGTAGTGGCAAATATTGAAAAATTTGAGTTATCACAACTTTCGGGCCGAAATGGTAAGGGCCGGGGTGGTCCAGCATTTTGGAGGAAAATATGTTTTTTTTTTAATTGGCTAGTTTCCCCATAATGAATGTACATACATGCAATTAGATGGATCCTGACCCCCATATTCCTTTGAAAGGGGCGTAGTGGCAAATATTGTAAAAATTTGAATTATCACAACTTTCGGGCCAAAATGGTAAGGGCCGGGGTGGTTCAGCATTTTGGAGGAAAATATTATATTTTTTGAATAGGCTAGTTTCCATACAATGAAATTATATACATGCCATTAGATGGATCCTGACCCCCATATCCCTTTGACAGGGGGGTAGGGGCAAATATTGTAAAAATTTGAATTATCACATTTTTTCGGGCCAAAGTTGTAAGGGCCGGGGTGGTTCAGCAATTTGGCGGAAAATATTATATTTTTTTAATAGGCTAGTTTCCCCATAATGAAAGTAAATACATGCAATTAGATGGATTCTAACGCCTATATCCCTTTGACAGGGGGGTAGGGGCAAATATTGTAAACATTTGAATTATCACAACTTTCGGGCCGAAATGGTAAGGGCCGGGGTGGTTCAGCATTTTGGAGGAAAATATTATATTTTTTGAATAAGCTAGTTTCCATACAATGAAATTATATACATGCCATTAGATGGATCCTGACCCCCATATCCCTTTGACAGGGGGGTAGGGGCAAATATTGTAAAAATTTGAATTATCACATTTTTTCGGGCCGAAGTTGTAAGGGCCGGGGGGGTTCAGCAATTTGGCGGAAAATATTTTTTTTTTTTAATTGGCTAGTTTCCCCATCATGAAAGTACATACATGCGATAAGATGGATCCTGAACCCTATATCCCTTTGAAAGGGGCGTAGTGGCAAATATTGTAAAAATTTGAATTATCACATTTTTTCTGGCCGAGGTTGTAAGGGCCGGGTTGGTTCAGCATTTTGGAGGAAAATATTTTTTTTTTTTAATTGGCTAGTTTTCCCATCATGAAAGTACATACATACAATTAGATGGATCCTGACCCCCATATTCCTTTGAAAGGGGCGTAGTGGCAAATATTGTAAAATTTTGAATTATCACAACTTCGGGCCGAAATTGTAAGGGCCGGGGTGGTTCAGCATTTTGGAGGAAAATATTATATTTGTTTAATTGGCTAGTTTCCCCATAATGAAAGTACATACATGCAATTAGATGGATTCTAATGCCTATATCCCTTTGACAGGGGGGTAGGGGCAAATATTGTAAACATTTGAATTATCACAACTTTCGGGCTGAAATTGTAAGGGCCGGGGTGGCTTACCATTTTGGAGGAAAATATTATATTTTTTGAATAGGCTAGTTTCCCCACAATGAATGTATATACATGCTATTAGATGGATCCTGACCCCCATATCCCTTTGACAGGGGGGTAGGGGCAAATATTGTAAAAATTTGAATTATCACATTTTTTCGGGCCGAAGTTGTAAGGGCCGGGGTGGTTCAGCATTTTGGAGGAAAATATTTTTTTTTTTTAATTGGCTAGTTTCCCCATCATGAAAGTACATACATGCGATAAGATGGATCCTGAACCCTATATCCCTTTGAAAGGGCCGTAGTGGCAAATATTGAAAAATTTGAGTTATCACAACTCTCGGGCCGAAATGGTAAGGGCCGGGGTGGTTCAGCATTTTGGAGGAAAATATTATAATTTTTTAATTGGCTAGTTTCCCCATAATGAATGTACATACATGCAATTAGATGGATCCTGACCCCCATATCCCTTTGACAGGGGGGTAGGGGCAAATATTGTAAAAATTTTGAATTATCACAACTTCGGGCCGAAATTGTAAGGGCCGGGGTGGTTCAGCATTTTGGAGGAAAATATTATTTTTTTTTAATTGGCTAGTTTCCCCATCATGAAAGTACATACATGCGATAAGATCGATGCTGAACCCTATATCCCTTTGAAAGGTGCGTAGTGGCAAATATTGAAAAATTTGAGTTATCACAACTCTCGGGCCGAAATGGTAAGGGCCGGGGTGGTTCAGCATTTTGGAGGAAATTTTTTAATAGGCTAGTTTCCCCACAATAAATGTATATACATGCCATTAGATGGATCCTGAACCCTATATCCCTTTGAAAGGGGCGTAGTGGCAAATATTGTAAACATTTGAATTATCACAACTTTTGGGCTGAAATTGTAAGGGCCGGGGTGGCTCACCATTTTGGAGGAAAATATTTTTTTTTTTGATTAGGCTAGTTTCCCCATAGTGAATGTACATACAAGCCATTAGATGGATCCTGACCCCCATATCCTTTTGAAAGGGGCGTAGTGGCAAATATTGTAAAAATTTGAATTATCACAACTTTCGGGCCGAAATGGTAAGGGCCGGGGTAGTTCAGCATTTTGGAGGAAAATATTATATTTTTTGAATAAGCTAGTTTCCCCACAATGAATGTATATACATGCCATTAGATGGATCCTGAACCCTATATCCCTTTGAAAGGGGCGTAGTGGCAAATATTGAAAAATTTGAATTATCACAACTTTCGGGCCAAAATGGTAAGGGCCGGGGTGGTTCAGCATTTTGGAGGAAAATATTATATTTTTTGAATAGGCTAGTTTCCATACAATGAAATTATATACATGCCATTAGATGGATCCTGACCCCCATATCCCTTTGACAGGGGGGTAGGGGCAAATATTGTAAAAATTTGAATTATCACATTTTTTCGGGCCGAAGTTGTAAGGGCCGGGGTGGTTCAGCATTTTGGAGGAAAATATTATTTTTTTTTAATTGGCTAGTTTCCCCATCATGAAAGTACATACATGCGATAAGATGGATCCTGAACCCTATATCCCTTTGAAAGGGGCGTAGTGGCAAATATTGAAAAATTTGAGTTATCACAACTCTCGGGCCAAAATGGTAAGGGCCGGGGTGGTTCAGCATTTTGGAGGAAAATATTATATTTTTTTAATAGGCTAGTTTCCCCACAATGAATGTATATACATGCCATTAGATGGATCCTGAACCCTATATCCCTTTGAAAGGGGCGTAGTGGCAAATATTGAAAAATTTGAATTATCACAACTTTCGGGCCGAAATGGTAAGGGCCGGGGTGGTTCAGCATTTTGGAGCAAAATATTATATTTTTTGAATAGGCTAGTTTCCCCATAGTTAATGTACATACATGTGATAAGATGGATCCTCACCCCCATATCCCTTTGAAAGGGGCGTAGTGGCAAATATTGAAAAATTTTAGTTATCACAACTTTCGGGCCGAAATGGTAAGGGCCGGGGTGGTTCAGCATTTTGGAGGAAAATATTAATTTTTTTTATTAGGCTAGTTTCCCCACAATGAATGTACATACATGCCATTAGATGGATCCTGACCCCCACATCCCTTTGAAAGGGGCGTAGTGGCAAATATTGTAAAATTTGAGTTATCACAACTGTCGGGCCGAAATGGTAAGGGCTGGGGTGGTTCAGCATTTTGGAGGAAAATATTATTTTTTTAATTGGCTAGTTTCCCCATAATGAATGTACATACCTGCGATTAGATGGATCCTTAACCCTATATCCCTTTGAAAGGGGCGTGGGGCAAATATTGTAAAAATTTGAATTATCACAACTTTCGGGCCGAAATTGTAAGGGCCGGGGTGGTTCAGCATTTTGGAGGAAAATATTATATTTTTTGAATAGGCTAGTTTCCATACAATGAAATTATATACATGCCATTAGATGGATCCTGACCCCCATATCCCTTTGACAGGGGGGTAGGGGCAAATATTGTAAAAATTTGAATTATCACATTTTTTCGGGCCGAAGTTGTAAGGGCCGGGGTGGTTCAGCATTTTGGAGGAAAATATTATTTTTTTTAAATTGGCTAGTTTCCCCATCATGAAAGTACATACATGCGATAAGATGGATCCTGAACCCTATATCCCTTTGAAAGGGGCGTAGTGGCAAATATTGGAAAATTTGAGTTATCACAACTCTCGGGCCGAAATGGTAAGGGCCGGGGTGGTTCAGCATTTTGGAGGAAAATATCATATTTTTTTAATTGGCTAGTTTCCCCACAATGAATGTACATACATGCCATTAGATGGATCCTGACCACTACATCCATTGAAAAGGGGCGTAGTGGCAAATATTGAAAAATTTGAGTTATCACAACTTTCGGGCCGAAATGGTAAGGGCCGGGGTGGTCCAGCATTTTGGAGGAAAATATGTTTTTTTTTTAATTGGCTAGTTTCCCCATAATGAATGTACATACATGCAATTAGATGGATCCTGACCCCCATATTCCTTTGAAAGGGGCGTAGTGGCAAATATTGTAAAAATTTGAATTATCACAACTTTTGGGCCGAAATTGTAAGGGCCGGGGTGGTTCAGCATTTTGGAGGAAAAAATTATATTTTTTAAATAGGCTAGTTTCCCCACAATGAATGTATATACATGCCATTAGATGAATCCTGAGCCCCATATCCCTTTGACAGGGGGGTAGGGGCAAATATTGAAAAATTTGAGTTATCACAACTTTCGGGCCGAAATGGTAAGGGCCGGGGTGGTTCAGCATTTTGGAGGAAAATATTATTTTTATGCCTCCGCCACCGAAGGTGGTGCCGGAGGCATCATGTTTTCGGGTTGTCCGTCCGTACGTCCGTCCCGTTTGACCGTTATCACAATATCTCAAGAACCATTTAAGATTTAAACTTAAGACTCGGGAATAGTATTTATCACCATAGGAAGACGATCTGATTAGATTTTAGAGTACGTAGGTCAAAGGTCACAAGTCACAGAGGTCAACTTATGAAATTCCTTGTATTGAGTTTGTTAGCGCGATATCTCAAGAACCATTTGAGATTTAAACTTCAAACTTAAGGGTAGTATGTATCACCATAGGAAGACGATCTGATTAGATTTTGGAGCACATATGTCAAAGGTCAAGGGTCACAGAGGTCAACTCATGAAATTCCATACATTGAGATTGTTATCATGATATCTCAAGAACCACTGGAGATTTAAACTTCAAACTTAGTGATAGTGTGTATCACTATAGGAAAACAATCTGATTACATTTTGGAGCACGTAGGTCAAAGGTCAAGGGTCACAGAGGTCAACTTATGAAATTCCATACATTGAGATCGTTATCGCGATATCTCAAGAACCACTGGAGAATTTTCACTTCAAACTTAATGATAGTATGTATCACCATATCATAATATCTCAAGAACCACTGGAGATTTAAACTTCAAACTTAATGATAGTGTGTATCACCATAGGAAGACAATCTGATTAGATTTTGGAGCACGTAGGTCAAAGGTCAAGGGTCACAGAGGTCAACTTATGAAATTCCATACATTGAGATTGTTATCATGATATCTCAAGAACCACTGGAGATTTAAACTCCAAACTTGTTTAAATTGCTCTATGGCGGAGGCATCATTTTCGACTGCGCGCAGTCAAAATTCCATCTAGTTAAATTTCATTCAACTAGTTAAAGATCGATATCTCCTCGATGGCTAGGTCAACACTTTATTAGGGGATATATTCATCACTTTATTGGACTTGCGTTACCAGGGCTTAAAAGTATAGACCAGTTCTGGTCATGCAATTGCAATGTGAAAGAGATGGTGTGGAATCGATCAGAAAAGGTTGATCATCTAGCATATAAGTATTGGTGTTTACTGCAAGGTTTTGGAATAATCATAATAAGAAATTTGGCCCAGTCTTGGTAAAGTTACAAGCACACTAAACAGAAAGATGTATATGGGACTACACAAACATGTGGCATAATAATCCATCCTGATTTTTACGTTGTTACATGCCATATTTAGAATATGAAAGCATTTGAAGAGCCATGCTTTTCCGGGAACATTTTTTCTCTGATGTTCTTCCACACTTGCATAATAACAATGATAACGCTCACAAATATTTTTTCACCTCTTCCCAGAACTCAACCTTCTCTTTAACCCTTGGTTTTCTCTTTTGTCCCGTTCCTGTAGAGCCAACATCCTCATCGCCACACCAGGTCGTCTTGAGGACATGTTTGAGAGGCCCACCACAGGGATCAGTCTACCAGCCATGGTCAAGTCTCTGGAAGTGCTCGTCTTGGATGAAGCTGACCGATTGCTGGACATGGGATTCACTAAAAGGTATCTTTGCAGCTGGATATCTCTATTTTTTAAAGAAACGTTGCTTATCAAGAGGAGCAACAACCTTGAAACTGATACCTGAGGGTTTTTTCTATTAATTTATGTTCTAACTATGCAGTGATGATGAGTGATTAGAATTACATTAACCCATTAGTAAAAATGGCCTATTACTCACTGGAAGATGTTGCAATATTGCTCTCATTTTGACATTTTTTCTGAAGAATATGAAACTTGCGCTGTTTTTCTATGCAGAATCCTACTGTAGACATCTTAACAACTTTCTGCAGTATGATATTGATTATGTAAATCATGATTTTATATAATGATACTATATAAATAATAATAATTCAAACTTTACTTATAAAGCGCTTACCATTGAAGTCCCTAAGCGCTATATGTGAAGGGATCCTGTCAAGTCATGGAGATATACGTGTTGCATATTTAGAAATGAGGTCGAAGGTCATCTGAGGTCATAGTTTACCATGTGCAAAGCTTAAAGGCATGGTTTAACAATGTTAAATATGAGATGCATTGCCCTACGTGTTATCAGTGTCTGTGATATGGTGTAATATTGAAGCCCTAAAAAAATTGCGCTTCAAAATGATCCTGAAGTGCCTCAAAAAAGTAAAAATCTTTCAGTGACCGGTTTTACCATACTCATTTTGCCCAATAGACTGTAGTGTTATAAAAATCATTAGAAAAACACAAGATTTGATTTTGATTTCCAATCTTACATATCTTGATAATCAGACGGGCCATCGGCTTTTAAAAGTCATGAGATTCCTTGCTGACCTAAAGGTTTATAATTATGATTGCAGCATGAGCTAAATCCCAGATTTTGTTTCAGTATCTGAGGCAATGTTACCGGGTCACTCTAAGCATGAACTAGGGATCTTCAGATCATTTATGCTTATTCTCTCTGTATATTTGTATTTCTTATAGCATCAACACAATCTTGGGTTACCTACCCAAACAGAGACGTACCGGTCTGTTTTCCGCAACACAGACGGAGGAAGTCGAAGCTCTAATTAGGGCGGGGCTGAGAAATCCCGTCAGAATCGTCGTCAAAGAAAAGAACAGTTCATCTACTGTAAGTTTATCTCTGTGTATAATTCTATCTTCTTTTCAATATCTTAAGTATAATGTATATTTCTGTAGTATTTTGTTGAAACATCATTGCAGACTGAATTACTTGAAAATAAATTCTATTCTGAATCCAGAGAATATATTGCAACTAAATAACTAACATTAATATTATCCTACAGTGTAAATGAACTATGAGCAAAGTTATAATGTCAGTTATACTGTCTTGATAATCTCCAATCAATTGTTTTTCGGTATGATGAAATTAATATGATCTCTCTCCTCCATACAAATGTAAATGTAGCATTTTAATTGGAATGTTCTGGAATATGATACATAATGGAAGAAAAAATAGTGTTTGTAGACAAATATCAAAGTTTTAAGCGTAAGGACAGACAGGAAGTTTCATGATGTCTTGAGAATTCATGTTATGTTGTGATCAGCAGTTCAATACATGGGTTTTCTATCCATTGTGCACTTAGCATTGCCAGAATGCTGTTATGTAGGTATGACCATATTTTCAATACTTCAGTTTTCTTGGAGAAGTTTGAATTGTTTTGTCTTTTATTTTTTTCTTGTTTATTTGTCATCTTTTTGTACAGCATGTGAGAAGAACACCTTTAACTCTAACAAACTACTATGTGGTGAGTAAATGTCAATTTTAGTGACTTTTTTTTGCTAATTTTATATTATATGATCAATAGGAACCATATATGGTTTAAATTTGATTTGCCAATTTTGTGTAATTACTGTGAAAAGATACATGTGCCGTTCTTTATCCTAGAACATTTTAAGCATTGCTTGAAGATGACTTAGATACTCCTGTTATTGTAAAGTAGGACTCTTTCAAATGACACTTTGTAGCATTTCGTTTGTTGTTACTCCAATCGTGTACCTGTGTTGCTTATACCTTTTGTCCTTTTTATTGTCTTTCAACTTTGTGACTGTTTGTCTCTCTCTCTCTCTGTCTCTTTCTCGCTGTCTGTTGCTATATTTCACAGATAAGCCCAAGTGATGAGAAATTTAGGCTGATGGTTGCTTTCCTTAGGAAATACAGAGTAAGTAAATGCAGTAGTATTCCACAGACACGCTTGAACTAAACTGAGCAATAACATAGTTCATGACACGATGTATTGGTCAAAAGACGATTAGAAAGGGAGAGAAAATTTTTTAAAAAAGTATTTCATAAGATTTTTGGATAGCATTGACCTTCGATAATACATATATCCAGTGTTGCCTATTTGTTTACAAAACAAATAAAGCGTGAAGTGAAAACCGAGTCATCTAATTCATGATCAGCCTCGACCGGTTTCCATTAAAATTTCAGCCGATGACTAATGTTCCTTCGCAAGAAATTTAGACTTCATATCATTACAACTAAGTGCTAAGTGCTACATATTTGTTATTAATTTTACTGTATCAAAAAGCATACAATCTCATCCATGCATAAAGAAAGCTACATGTTTTCCTTACTTTTAATTATTTTGTATTGGTTCTGATTTCAAATGAATGATAAATAGAAGCATACTTCTATTTCAGAATTGATGATCTTTCAAGAGAATTACTTTTGGCAGGTCTACTGAAATCTTCCTCTTTTTTTTTAATGAAAGGTTAGAGGCAAAGAGCGGTAGTGGTAAAATTGCGGTTCAAGGGTTTTGGATGCAAAATATCCATTCAATATTGTTTAAATATTGCCTTCAGAGGTTTAGATGGCAATACTTCAACCTAAATTCGCAAAAAAAACCCAGAAATATATGCCCAAATGTTCAATGTTGAAGTGCATTCGCGATATCTATCCAGGCCGGATAGATATCAAATATATCAAGTAGTAGTCGGTTTCCCAGCAAAAGTTGTATCATCACGTATTAGTCAAAACATATTCTTTCATATGATTGTTAATAAGAGCTTCCATTTCATTTTTTGACAGGGGGGCATTTCCAAAACTGGTCTATACCTTTAACGATATGTTTAAAATAACCAGCATGTTACAAATATAATTCTTACTCATATTCATTTTCAGGACCAGAAACACATGGTGTTCTTCAGCACATGTGCGTGTGTAGAGTACTTCACATCAGTGCTTCAAGCTCTAGTACGAAACACAACTATCCTCTCACTACACGGCAAGATGAAGCAGAAGAGAAACTCTGTCTTCAATCAGTTCAGGGAGCTAACAAGGTAAACAAACTTTCCAAATGGTCGCCCCTCCCCCTTCCCCTCCCCCTTCCCCTCCCCCTCCCCCCCCCCCCCCCCCCCTTCCCCATTTTTCCTATGCCAACATTTTGTATCATGTGCCATTAGCCATTAGGATTAGGTTAAGAGATAGAAAAGGGGTAACCCTCTGCTTAGTTCCTAGTTCCTATTAAATGGTTCATAATGCAGAATTCATTATGTTACCATTTGGGATTTATGCTAGGTAATCAAACATTCCTTACAATAGTTAATTGAAATAATACTCATTACTTGTATGAATATGTGTTAAAAGAAAACTTAATATTATGAGTCATGTAGCAAAATAAGTGTTTTTGGTATTATTTCATATACCTAAGCACAACTTTGATGTATTGTTAAAAGTACTACAAAATTGCCAATTTAATGAATGTTCACCCAGATCGATTCATCATTTTTGAACAAAATAAATGTATGATGGGCTTATGAATCATGACATGTAATTTTATCTTCATGTTTCTCAGCCTAATTTTCATTTGTTGCTATCTCTACAAATGAAATGTTTCTTTCTCCAGTGGAATTCTGGTTTGCACTGATGTGATGGCTAGAGGGGTAGATATCCCTGAAGTTCATTGGGTTCTGCAGTACGATCCTCCAAGCAGTGCAAGGTAAGATCCAGTCAACTCTGAGCTTTTAAAAAAAAATCTTATTTGAAAAAGTCTTTTACAAAAGTCAACAACACATTCAAATAATTTCATATAATACAGATATAGTGGATTGTTATAAACAATGTATCTTCTAGTTATTGTAAGGAACATACAATTTAAAAAAAAGGAAACCCTTTTCATATGCTTTATGGAGACTACCGTACTTGCCGGCGATAAGGCCGCAGTGTTTTTGGAAGAAAAAATATCAAAAAGTCGGGGTCGCGGCCTTTACGCTACAACAAAAAAATTCAGCGGTCAAAACATCACATCCATTTGCACATATGGGACTATGAACGGTAGGATGACTATGACAACGGTACAGGACAATTCTAGAATAACTCCACACAACTTACCGATAATTTTATGTTGCATAGTTGACATGAAGACGAAAAAACTTATTTTTCTAATAAAATCTGCCGATGGATCTAGATCTACATTAAGTCCGTACTATTGCATCGCCAAAAAGTAAAAAAGGGACAGGCCGTTACCTACGGAGCTAGCTGCCGTGCAACGCAACTGCGCAGGTCGAAAAACGCTATTCCGGATTACACCGCACATCGAGGTAGGGGTATTGTAGGATACCAAATCTGCTGTGGTGTCTGATAAAGTTGGTATGTAATGAGTATATTTGATATACAGATGATGATTTACCAGCATTATGAAGAGAAGTATATATTTTTAAAGTTTCTGTGCAAGTAGAACCAATTTTGAGCCTATTCATCAACTACTTGAAATCAATGATTATAATGGGCAATTTCCATAGAGAAGATGTCTTGAGTTTTGTGTTCATAGCACTGTAATGTATGTGGTGCTTTAGTAAGTGCTTTCAATCTTGAAAATCCTTTTATTTTATGACTATTTTTCATACCTAATCCTCAAATCCTTCCCATGTACTATATGTACACTATCCATCTCTTTCTTCTCTGCAGTGCCTTTGTACATAGATGTGGAAGAACAGCTCGTATTGGTAACACAGGCAATGCTCTGGTGTTCCTCAGACCTACCGAGGACTCCTACATTGAATTCCTGAAGATAAACCAAAAGGTAAATGATAGCTTTGTTCATTAATGTCATGACGTGGGATGGTATATTGCCTTCAGGGCTGAATTGATCACATAATGATTTTATTGCTACATTGTTGAAATTAAATGTAATGTCTCAGAAAACAATATACATGGGCTAGAATGTTATTGATAAGTTGTACAAAATACAAATTTTGGTTAAATAACAATGATTTTGAAGCTTTCAACAAGTTGCCAATTTGAAGGATTTGAAAGCATATTTTGTCCTTTTTAAACTTCCTGGCATCAAACACAATCATAGTCCTGAAACAAAAATGGATGCAGTGTATGCAGTGTATTTTTTCTCTTACTACTCATCTATCTGGCATATTTTTAAGGGCTTTGAATCAAACTTTATTGAGCCAAGCCATAAAATGTGGATTGATTCATATGAAAGGGTTAATTATTAACTTGATGTGTAACAGTGTAAGCCTTCTCATTTAAGCCTATCTGCACTAGTTTGGCCAGGAGGGATTAGACATCACTGCAAGGTCACTGGACAGGTGGTTATCTCATCAAATCAGCTCTCAATTAACATAAGAAAAAGGGGACCATGGGGGACCAATGGTCACCGACTAGGCATTGTTTGCTATATAGAGGGCGCAAGTAGCTACCGGTATAAGTAATGCAATGGGACTTTAACTACAGTACCTATTTATGAATTGATTTCTACAGGTTCATCTTGAGCTGTATGAGGAGATGGATGAGCTTGAAGTGGTGGATGTTATTCCTAAGCTTAGAAAGCTAGCAACCAAAGACAGGTGAGAAAGAGGAGGTTGTAATACGTGTGCCTCTGCCTGCCAGAAGCAATATTTAGTATAGGAGTGATGGTTTTATCGAGAATGGAATGCTGTAGGATGGTGATGATCATAGTGGGTGTTTTAATCGTGGCTACAGGCCAGAGGGGTGTTTCACAAAGATCCTAAGTCAAACTTAAATCTAAATTGGACTTAAAAATTATGAAGAACCATTTGTAGCCTTAAAATTAAATATTTCCAAGAGCAAAAATTGAAGTATTTTAGACTTTTCATAAATTCCCCATCAAGAACATGAAATCTCCTCATTTAAGGCCTTTTGAAATAATTTTGAAAAAATATTTTCAATGATGCTAACGGCTTTCCATAATTGTTAAGTCCAACTTAGAGATAAGTTCAACTTAGGATCTCTGTGAAACACCCCCCAGGAGTCTGATTGCCGAGCAGACCAACATTCACGAGACCGACATGTCAGTCTGGTGGGCCTCTTGACAATTTTTCTGAGTGTTGGCAGGACCAGCGTTGTCAGTGTGCAGAGGGATGTTGCAAAAATGGTGATGGTAATGGTGTTGATGAGGATGATGATGATGATGATGATGGTGGTGGTGGTGGTGGTGGCGGCGGCGGCGGCGGTGGCGGCGGTGGTGAGGATGATGAGGATGATGAGGAGGATGATGATGATAGTATGATGATGATGATGATGATGATGGTGATGACGAGGATTATGATGATGATGATAGTACGATGAAGATTATGATGATGAGGATGAGGATTATGATGATGATGATGATGATGATGATGAGGATTATGATGATGATGGTGTGGGATATGGTGATGAAGATGGTGGGAGTTAGGATGATAGTCACATGATTGTGACATGAATGAATATCTAGTAAATTGTAACATAGTCTATCCAGACTAAATATCTATTTAGTTTTCTAGTGTTTATCAAGATAATCATTTGATCTGATTATCCTTTTATTTGTAATATTTCAGAGCTTTATTTGAGAAAGGAACAAGAGCTTTTGTCTCCTTCATCCAGTCATACGCCAAGCATGAATGTAGTCTCATCTTCAGAGTCAAAGGTATTTATATTTCCATTCAGTTTGCTCTTGAAGGTATTTTGTAAACATTTGAAATGACATGAAACATTAGTCCAAAGTCATATGATTAGTAAGGTAATGGGGGAAAGCGAATATTAAGATAAATTGTTTCTAATATAGATTTTTAATAAGATTTCAAGCAAGTTATCTATCAACATCTGTCAATTTAACTTAGACATAATAATAGATCATATTTATAATGCGCCTAATACTATGTTTCTAGGCACGGTATATATTATTACCCCAATCATTAGATTCAGGCTTACCCGCACACAATGTATGCACATTCTTCACTGACCTGGGGAGCGTAAGAATAAGTCAAGTCATGATTTATTTATTTTTATTAGGCAGTCTTTAATAATGAAGTACCAACTTAAGTTTTAAACTAGAGAGAATACAGTACCTAACAAAATGCTTAAGAAGAACAGATGAAGTTGATGTAAAATTATACCCAGATCTCTTCTTCTTACCTTTAATCAGAGCTTGACATGGCAGCGCTTGCCAGAAGTTTTGCCCTCTTACGCCTTCCTCGTATGCCAGAGCTGAAGGGAAAGGACTTTCCAGATTTCATACCAACAGAAGTGGACTACAATGCAATACCCTACAAGTGAGTTATTTTATCTCTAATCTTGATTTCTGGTAGTGGAATTGTATGCATTTTGAGAGAAATTGGTTTAAAGCAATCTTTATTTGTTTGGCGGTAGATGGGTCAGTTGGATGAGAAGAAGATTTGCAAGAAATCACATTCATTCAAAAGCACAAGTCACATTGGCATGTGTGCATGGTTATATCATATTTTCAAAGGTTCTTAATGATATTCGCTTGTCTTGCACAAAACGTCGTGATCTGTTAGATCCCTTGTTGACCATACATTGCGAGACAAACGAATATCACTAGCAAGATTATTTTCGATATGAATAGCATTGTTTGGAAAATTAAATCATGAAACCTTCAGCATTCAAAACTTGGGAAAAAAACATACCCTTCAGAAAAATACCCCCCCCCCCACCTTCCTGTATGCATTACCCCCTAATCTAGAAATTTGTATTTATCAATGCACTTTTTAATGTCTTTCTTTACAGGGATAAGAACCGAGAGAAACAGAGGAAGCAAAGACTAAAGCTGATTGAAGATGGCGTCATCACTGGGCACAGGAAACAGAGAAGAGTAAGTATTAGTTGATCTGTCAAATCGCAACGAGTTGTGTACGTCATGCCATTGAAAATGCTTCAACTGTTATACCGGCTAATAATCAATGATATTTCATTTCTAAATTGATTAACCTAGTGTGTATGAAACAACAGAAAAGGCTATTATACATGCATGTGATTTTTTTTAGATACAGTCAAACCTGTCTATAAAGGCCATCCGTCTACTGTTGCCACTATTTGTGTTTCCCTTGGGTGGCCTTAAAGTGACTCAGTAACATTGCCTCAGATTCTGAAACAAAATCCTGGATTGAGCTCATGCTGCAATCATAATTATAAACCTTTAGGTCAGTCAGGAATTTAATGACTTTTACAAGCCGATCCCCGGTCTGATTATCAAGATAGTTATGATTAGAAATCAAAATTTCAATTTTTGTTAGTCTATTAGGGAAAATAGGTATGGTAAAACCAATCACTCAAAGATTTTTACTTTTTTGATAATTTTGAAGTGCAATTTTTTTAGGGCTTCAATATTACACCATATCACAGACACTGATAACACATAGGGCCATGCATCTCAGATTTAACATTGTTAAACGATGCCTTTAATAGACAGATATTATTGTGCAGTCAAATCTGCCTATGAATACCTGTTTACAAAGACCACCTGTCTAAAAACACTGACATTTTGTTTCCCCATAAACAATATCATTCTTAGAGATTTGTATTCCAGGAACCTGTTTAGAAAGAGCACCTGCACAGACAGACCCCTTATCTTGCCCTTCACCTTGGGCCTTTGTATACAGGTTTCTATGTATTAAAGTATGGTTTTGCACAATCTGTGATTTGTCTTTTCTTTGATCCAGGTTAAAACTGTAGCATGGTCCAAGAACAAAGAACAGAAAGAGAAGAAAAAGGAAAGGAAGCAGAAAAAAGTAGCTGCCAAGAAGAGGAAACAAGAGGTTAGCAAAAATAATTATAATGATAATATTTTGGGGTTTATATAACACTTAATGCATACTTGATATCTCAAAGCACTTTGCAGATATATTATTACCCCGGTCATCGGATTCAGGCTGGTCCACACTCATTGTATGCACATTCTCCACTCTCTGGGGAGCATTTGAGCCAGGTACCATTTTTTACAGATTTTTAGCAAACTGCAGTGACTTTCAAATTACAAGGTGCTTCTATAACACCTGGGTGGAGAGAAGCAATGTAGAGAAAATGCCTTGCTCAATGACATACATGTAAGTGCCATGACAAGGATTGAATCTACAACCTTCACATTTCAAGTCAAGTGTTTAAACCACTCCACACCTCTAGTATCAATGCTCAAACACCGTGTTGTATTCAGCAGCTGTTTTTGGATTTGCTTCTAGGTGTTGTTTTTTTGTTTTTCAGAGTTGTTATGTTAATGGCTCCTGTTTTAAACATTTCTGGTTAACTTGGTGTCTCTTTCACTTCTTAATAGTTTGATGAGAGTGAGCTGAATGAACTAGCAGACGACGTCAGACTTCTGAAGAAACTCAAGAAGGGAAAGGTAAGTTTTTATTGAATAATGGCTGTGGAATTTGCACACATTGTAACATTGCCATAATACACGCATTTACCCTAGACTCTTTACAAATTTTCACCAGTTTGTCTATGTTATTGTGTACTTGGAAGAAAGGGGGGAACCATGAATGTTGTCAATTTTTTCAAATAGTTTTGCAATAATAGGATCAATAAATATTTACAGATATATAACAACCTATCATTGTTTTTCTTCTACTTTTTTCAATTAAATGGTAGTTTAAAGAGATTTGAATCTACTTGTAAAGTAGTAATGTTTTTATCCTTTATGCTCTTTATTTCCATCCCCACAGATCAGCAAAGAAGACTTTGACACCAATTTTGGAGTCGCTACGGAGGATACATCAGCAACAGAAAAGGACAGCGTTGCCGACAAAACATGACAGTCCCACGCATTCGTTTCTAAGTTGAACATTTATTAGAAGTATGCAGATATAATACTGGCATATTCCAGACGGATTGGACAAATGCTTGTAGATGTGGGACTCTACCGCTCCTAGTGTTATTGAGGCTGCATCCTTTCCTCACCTACATCATTCTTCCAGACTATTCTCTGAGTTAATCATCTTTAACATCATTGAGGACTAAGGAGAGAGTGAGCCATTCTATTTGCATGCCAGAGCATTCATTGTGGAAAAGAGACAGTACAGTTGAACCTTCCATGAATTATGGAATCTGCAAGCATTTAAAAAAAGAATGTGCCAATTTAAAAGTATCAACTCCCAAATTCAGAAAACCATGATATAGTTTGGGAGACTAGCTTTACTGGCTATATATATGATATAATGATAATTGGTTTTGACATACCGGTATATACAATTCAGGAACATTTTGATGGTTCAAAGACGTAACTCCGTATTTTGACAAAATGAGTATTTGATGAAAAATATGTGGGCTTTCCAGGAAACACAAAGACTTAACTCCACCCAACACCCCATTGAAGTCAATGGCTAGTGAAACATAGACTCACTTCTTTAAGGCCCAAGTGCTCAGCAACACAAAACCAGAGTTACGTCTTTGTGTCACTGACCCCTCGATTTCGTCTATGTTACAAAATAATGTCGGTCTTCCATAAACTAATTGAACAAATTTTTATTTTGAAGGTTGTCATATGCGGATTATTCTTTAGCAGCGCTCAAAATACACGGGGGCGGTGGGCGATTCGCCCCCGTGAGCTCCATAATCACCCCCGTCAGGTTGCTTACGGGGGCGATTGCAAAATTAAAAATCGCCCCCGTGGAATTATAAAATAAAGATTATCTTTTCTGATATAACTTTAACACAAAATTGTGTATCAATTTTCAAACCTTAAAGGTAATACAAAGTTTTGGTATGGGGTCATGAATTTGGTTCAAATGAACATATTGGAAGCATATGCGATCCTACAATATTCAGTGATCGTTGTCGCGGTTGAAATCGAGTCTAAAGTTATGAAATTGTTAATAATACACCCTTTATGTTGTATAGCTCCCTCTCAAGGTCAAGATTATAATTAGACTATAAAACAATGTTTCTTGACTAAAATCTATCGATTAGCTATTCTCGTTTGGAACTTATATATCACAACTACATACTCTGAGATTTTCATGGTCGCAGCTACCATTGGACGGCCGCAGGCGCTATTTGAAGATTTATCAAAATTTACCGGGAGCACCGGTAAATTTTTATATTCAATTTTTCTCGAAAGCAGAAGTGTTTTAGGTGCTAATTTTTCTATTGCTTATAATACATCCACAGGGGCATCCAAATATATCAAAATTTCAAAGAATCACTTTCCACCCAATTTTCAAAATTGCCCAAAACTTTGTACTACCTTTAAACCAATGAAATGGAACTTAGATGGCACTTTCTCTACCATCTCTACGAGTATTACCGATACAAACAACGGAAGCTCGCGGTGCGACCGTCAGCACAGTGGCTATACTGCGCTGGTAGTACCGGTGTGCACGCTGACGCCCAATATCTGCTGGAGTTGGAGATCGACGATCGCGCAAGGACTGAAACATGGAGAAGTTTTTCGTTGTGAAAAGTTGGAATCCTCTGAAATATGGTGATTCTTAAAGACCAGCAAATAATGTAACTCGACCAGTAAATCCATATTGAGAAGAAGAAGAAGGCATAAGATGTTGCAGGGGCTGCCAAGGAAAATGTGATGTGCATAGAAAAATGCTATCATGTGTCCAGACCTACACAGTATTAGTAGATGTCAGTAGATGCCAGGAAAACATCACTAACGGGGGTTCAAAAAAAGCACACAAAAAATCGCCTCGCTGCTACGAGGCTTGTGAACGATGCTCCACATCGTATTTGGGGTGCCCCCCACCCTTAGCAAAAAGCTTGATCCGCCCCTGTGTTTTGGAAGGATATGGTAAAGACCAAAAGTAAAGAAAGAATGTAAATAACGTTTTTAATTTAGTACATTTTAGATATCTGAAATGTGTCGCCTCTTTAGTCGAGGAACCACATTGTATGTGCATAGGAACTTCTTGCATCCTCTACTACAATAAATATGAAGTATTTTATTTTACAGCAGACTTAAATTGTTTCAGTTTGTATATCATTAGCGTAAAGGAAGTTTGAAAGGAAATTTTACGAAAAAAGGGGGGCTAGAAAAATTGAGGAGAAAAGGGAACTGAATGGAGGGAACTGAATGGAGGGAAAGAGCAATGAAAGCAAGAGGGATGAATGGAAAAGATGGAAGGAGGCAGGGGGACTGAGGAAGAGAGTAGGGGGTGGGAGGGACAGAGAGAGACAAACGGGAGAGAGAAGAGATGGAGAGAAGCAGAAGGGAGGGAAGGATGGGGAGAGAGAGAGTAGGAAAAGTGCGGGAGGGATTGTCTTTGTTCTAGAAAGGAAAGCATATTCAAGGAAAATTCAAACACAAAAGCTCAAAATCTTTCGGTTTCAGAATTTTATTTCAATTACAATTGCTGTTACTTGAAGTGAATGTTCAAGTCTTTTTATATACAACATCATCATGAAAAGTACATATTTAACAGCATATTGTCAAGAAAACCCTCAATGATCTAAAAAACATCAAATATTTTCAATAATAAACACATGCACTCTTCATATTGTCATACGGATAACGTTCTAATGATGAGCGACACATGATAGCCAAATAACAAAAATATAAATCAAAACTCCGACCAGCTGAATCTGACAAGGCAATTTGTGTTATTTACATGCACATGGTACAGCTATCTGGTACTCTTAAAAAATGTTGAACGTACAACCTTATTAAAACCACAACTAAAAACGTTCCCTCTCAGAATCCTAAAAAACCCAAGCACAATTATTTGCTACTTACAGTGTCCCCTTTCCCCTATGTAATCTCTAAACATTATGTACATGAAAAGAGGAAAGCTGTGAACGAAAAGGAAGCATTTCCACCTAAGTGGCATCCAGTTCTGCAAACAAAAGACAGACATCTGAAATCTAAGGCCAGGCCCTCTTTTCACAAAACTTGTTATCATTGACAAATTTCAATTACTGTTATAAGCTACTGAAATCGTGGCATTTGATTGGTTGAGAACATATTTGTTCAGCTTATGTCACTGATAACAAGTTTTATGAAACGGGGCCCAGATTGACAATGTAGGAATTCAGAATGGTGCCCAAGGACAAAATAAAATATATTGGCTTTAATATTTCATTTCCCCCTACAAAAACATGGCATTTCCTCTCTCCTTTTGTTCTCTATAGTGTACATGTTTGCCAGGAATGTGTAAAATATTTTCAAATATACACCTATGAAACACAATCGCTTATTTAGGGATGAAACATGTTTTTGTATCTACAAAGGACCGAGTCATTCCAACAGTATACATAAATATCCTAGATTCATATTTTCCAAAGATCGAGTCGCTATTCCAAATTACCACAAAAATCAGAACAGAATCATCAATTGCAAATCCATTTAAAATACACCTGATTACAAGCATTTGGCAACCCTATGGCCAGGATGTAGATAATGGCCTGACTTAGGAGTAAAAATATAATTGACACTACCCTAAAAAAGCAAAATTTACACTCGATCTACACAAACCATTGATAATAAGTACACTGGAGCGTACCAAAAGATAGTTTAACATTTGGGAATATGAGTTCAGCAAAAAGTAGTAAATATGCAGTGATGAATGTGGATGGGGTGAGAATTCTATTTCTTCTGATGCACTTCTAAAGCACTCGTGCACAGATCAGATGTTCCAAATTACAAATTTGGTATCAACTTACAATAATTAAACTTAAGTGACGGGCAAAAGTATGTACCATCTTTACACAAACATCAGTTAACACAGATGGGTGTATAATTAACAGATGTCTGAAAGCAAAATCATGATTGTCTTTGAAGTAGCTTTATAAAAAGTGTGAATTAATAAAACATGAAACAAAATTAATGTTGATAGTGATTACAATTTTACATCATGCAAAAAATCATTAAAACATAATGTATTTCATTGGAGGGATTTAAAATTGATATTCTACCCATGATCATTAATTAAAATTCAGATATTGAGAAAGCCAAATTTATAAAGGACTTAAATAAAATATAAAATACTGCATAAACGTAAAATCAATTAAAACTTGTTCACATGGAGTTGGAGCAGAAAGCACTATATATGAAACAAATGTACAATTTATCTTTTCGGGTCAATAGGATAGAGAAAGTTGAAAGCTACCTTCTAAAAGTTTAGGAACAAATGACAAATCGTCGTCCCATAGATTAACAAATTTCAGGATAGGAAGAAAGAGGAATATATGTCAGTAAGACTCAGTATAATACAAATTTTTCAAACAAGATTGCATGTAGTTAGCTTTTTTATTAAAAAAAAACATGATGGCATATAAACTGATGATTAAAGTACCATTTATCCAAATGCAAGCATCTGACTGCATTATTTACAATAACAGTTGCAATGCAAAGTGTGGTTTTGGGGACTAGAAGCTTCCTGAAATAGTAAATGTTCAGTCAAGTAGCAACTAGGAATCAATACTTTACAAAGAAACTATACAAAACACACAGGAAACAGGATTATACTCTCTGCCATACACAGATGAGGTTCTTGTTTGTAACGGAAACGATAAACTTGCAGTCCGAGCTGATTGCGACGTCATTGACGATGATCCTGTCTTCCGAGTCAGCGAGGTTCATCAGCTCTTCAGCTCCTTTGGATTTCTTCAATGATTGTCTCAATTCTGCGATCTCAGCCCTTGCCCTGGCATTATCTGCTTTGGCTTGGGCCTTCTCTGCCTTGGCCTTCTCCGCTTCAGCCCTCTTCTTGGCTTTCTCCTCAAGTTTTTTCTCAGCTTTGACTGCCTTAATCTTAGCCGACTTGGATTTTTTGGCTGCTTCTTGCTTGGCGGCTTCCTGGATCTTTGCTTCTCTCCTTGCCCTGGCGGTCTGGGCTGCGGATGAGGTTGCTGCTGCTCTGGGCGACGAATCCCTTTGCGGCTTTTCAGAGTCTTTATCTCCGGAAGATACTCTAGGAGATGCTCCAGGAGATGCAACTTTCTTAGGTCTTCCTCTTCCCCGTGGAGTACCTGGTGTTGCTTCTCGTTCTGCTTTCGCTTGCTTAGCTGCTTCTTCTTTCGCTTGCTTAGCAGCTTCTTCCGTCGCATTGAGGACCTTCTTAGGACGTCCTCTCCCCCTCTTTTGTGGTGTTGTTACCTCCACCTCATCTCCAACCTTCTCTTCTCCTTCCTCCATCTTAGCATCTTTGTCTTCTGATGTTGCCTCTGCGATCTCTGCTTCTTCGACCTTCTCTTGCTCAGTCTCAGCTGCTTTTGAACTCTCGACAGCCTCCTCCTCCTCCTTGGCCTTTTCCTCCACCACCACCTCTATTTCACTGACTACCATTGGAGCAGTCTCTGCTACTACTTCCATTGCAACTTCCGCCACCTCTTTCTGTCCATCCTCCACGGGTATCTCCATTGGTTTCTCCTCCTCTTTTGGCTCCTCGGCCGATTCCTGCGCAACAACACTTTCCTCTTTACCATCATCACCCACAACCTGAGAAACCACTTCCTCCAAGACTTGTGCCACTGCACTCTCCGCTGTGGATTGTTCTTGAGCCATCTCTTCAGCTGGTTTGGCTTCTACCTCCTCCTCCTGTTGTTTAATGGCCTCAGGGTCCTCCTCTTGTTGCTTGATGCCTGCTTCTGCTTCCTGTTGCTTGAGGATTGCTTCTGCTTCCTGATCTGATATCTCCTTGATCTTGGTGTCCTCCTCCTCCTCCTCAATCTCTTGCTCGTTGTTTTCAGGCCAAGGAAGGAGCTGCATAGAGTTAGAGAAAAATGCAAGGATAATTAGAACGACTTATCAAGAACATTCACATCACATCATTCCAATAATTACAAATTGCATAAACACATTTCATATTATTAATACGATTTTATCTTCCAACTACACAAGGAGCGAAATTGCACGAATCACAAATTTAACACAATACAGAATTTGCATGATATAGCAATTTTCAAGTTCAGATTCTAAAATGTTCATGCAGCGCAATAGAATCACAAACTTGACACAACACTGAATTGCATGAAATAGCAAGAGAAGTTCAGATTCGCAAATGTTCATGGAGCAGATTTACATGATTCACAAACTTGACACAACACAAAATTTTTGCAAGCCATGAGAGTCCTTGCCATGAAAATGTCTCTAATTTAAATCATGTAAGTTTAAATCATGGTTTTACAGCAGGGTCGATGCTGGGAATTCAATAGTCTTTAATACCAACTTTACTCCTGAGCTTTTGTCACAAAGCATGTGCCATAGAATCCTTTACTTGGGATCATTTGGTAAAGGTTTCATTCAACTCACCTGACTTGGTTTGACTGGCTTCCTGTTCTTTGAATGGACTTTCTTGCTGACATCATAAACCCAGACCTCTCCTTGATCATCACCACTCACCAACACTCCGCATCCTGCAAACATACAAAGACAACAGAAAATGTTGCACTCGTAATCATACCACAATCATGAACATACCATATGTTTTTAATATTGTATTCATGATATTTGTTCTTATTTTTTTTATTGTTGTTTGGGTGGTTTGGTGTTCTCTGTACTTTTTCTGAGGTGAGAGTAATCACAATCGAAGGCACAAAGATGATGAGGAGATGAAAATTAAGTAAGCACTTACAAAAGTCTATTGTGGGTTTCTGTTTTACAGGTGTACATGGCAAAAATTTGAATTTCACCTCATATTTGGTTAAAGCCAGTCAGGAGAGTTGGGAGCCCCAAATTCGCCAAAAATTTGATGGCAAAATTTCACTTAAATTGTATCATTGTGAAAGAGGATGCCATTTAAGACACACTTCTGCAAAGATTTCCCCCCAAAAAATGTGTTTGAAGACAAATACTGATAAAAGAATACACAATATGGGTTTTCTGTTGTATGCTGAAACCCTAAATTTTGTATTTTTTCATTAATATTTAACTTCAAACACATTTGTTTTGAAAATCCTTGCAGAAGTGTGTCTTAAATGACATCCTCTTTCACATTATGATTATGATACAATATAAGTGAAATTTTGCTATCAAATTTTGGGGGCTCCCAGCACTTCAAAGGGGCTTTAACAAACACCGAAAATAAAATTGAAAATAGTGAGGCATGAAAAATGGTTTTGCATACCTGGCCATGTGCCAATGTCGAGGTAGACGCTGTCTGAGTCGCACCATTCTAATGTGTAATGAGGATCAATGGTGACCTCCTTGCTTCCTGGTACCTGTCGCTTACGAGACTTGGACAGACTCCATACGTGAATGGCGCCATCACACGCCACTTTGCTTGCTGTGAATACATAAATGACAAGAAATTTAAGTAATCACTCAAAAGAAATTCACAACAACTGATAAGTATGTACAAATTATATATGGATGGAAAGATTTTCTCTTGAAAAACATGAATGATTTGCTGAAAAATCATATAGATATCATGAAAATGTGTAAAATGCAATTTTGTGGCTAGCTGTGTCTCGCAGGTGACGTAAGGAATCTTGACGCTCTACGGAGGATCGCTGAAGGCAGAAAATCTGGGATCTCAAAATTAACATTTTGATTCTTCGGGGTGACACAAACAGGATAGAGTAAGCACATGCTGTGCATCAGGATAAGTTGGTTATCCAACTTTTGTTAGCTAAGACAGTAAATTAAAGTCTGAATTTCAATCTTTCAAAAAAGATATGACAACGTTTATTTCAACAGAAAACCATGTGGTACGCAAGATTTATGGGTGCATATTTGTTGTTACAATATATTAACTGTCCAGACACACATTCCCCAATCATCCCTTTATTCTGAATTAAACATTAATTTCATAATATAGATGAATTCTTCAATGTCTATGCAATTAGAATGGGATAACAGCCATATTAGATGTACAGGAAGTTGACTGGAAATGACCCCAAAAAGTATTCTCTTCTAAAACTCACCAATGAGATCGTTTTTGAGAAGTGCAAGTCCATCAATCATGTCTCCTTCCTTCTCACCACTGTCTTCAATGACCTCTTCCTCATCCCCCATCAGCCTTGCCTTACTTGGCAACAGGAACTCTACACTGTGGGTTCTGAAATCATGTGTATAAAGCGATATGGACTGTTAATAGGTGTGGTCAAATATCATTATCAGGCACTGTGGGTTCTGCAATATGTACATCAAGAGATATAGATGCTAGTAAGTGTATTCAAATCTTGTTGTTAGACATGTTGGCATGGAGTGGATGACACATTTCTTTGACTGGAGGGGGGGGGGGGGGGGGGTTCAAGTTACTTGTTACTCGGTATGGGTGTTTCAGAGCACGCAAATATTGTTTGGCCAAGCAGGAGAAGGCCAGTAAAACACCACAATGGAGACAATTTGGCTCATGCCATGGCTTTTATCATAATTTTCCATTCTTTCAAAATGTTAAATTCAGCTTCATCTAGCCGTGATTTCTTGACAATTATAATCATTACTTCTATAGTTGAACATACAAAGAGTACTTCAGTACGAATATTTGCGCAAAGAATATGTATATATATATCGCGGAGAGATGTATGCAATACATCAAGAGATCCACTAAAAGCAAAGCTAGCAACAACAAAAAACAACAACAACAATGAGAGGCACATCACAAATTAATGTGATCTATAACTTCAGGATATTGCATTAATGCTCTTCACAAACAAAATCAATATAACAGATTTTTATTCTGTATCAAACAAAACCGAAGCTGGGCACTTACTTTTCTGTTTTGGCGATGGGTCCCTTGACATCTAGATCCCATCCATAGCATCCATTGTCACAGCCAGCCATCAAGAAGTTAGACTTGGGGCAGATCACTAACCCAAGACATCTACCTGGTGCTTCCAATGTAAACAGTTTCCTGGATAGAAGAGTATACAAAGAAACTGGTTATGACAAAAACATGATTTTTCTGACTTTTTATGCAAGTCTACCAGACACTTCTAATGTAAATAGTTTCCTGATTGTAAGAGCGTACAAAGAAACTGGTTAAGATAAAAACATGATTTTTCTGTTAAAAGTTGACTTTTTATGCGTCTACCTGACACTTCTAATGTAAATAGTTTCCAGATTGTAAGAGTATTCACCGAAACGGTTATGATAGAAACATGATTTTTCTGTTAAAAGTTGACTTTTTATGCGTCTACCTGACACTTCTAATGTAAATAGTTTCCTGGTTATACAAGTATACCAACAACAAAAAGGGTTCAATTATAAAAACATGGCTTTTGCCTTCTATTTAAGTTGACTTTTTATGCTAGTCTACCAGACACTTCTAATGTAAACAGTTTCCCGATTATAAGAGTATACAAAGAAACAGTTATGAAAAAAAAAACAGGATTTTTGTTGTTGTTAAAGCTTGTCTTTTTATACTGGTTTACCAGAAGCTTCTTATGGAAATAAGTTTCCTGATTATCAAAATATCAACAAAACTTGGTATGTAGAGGTATCATTGTCTAGTGAGGATTCTGTTACTTGTATTACCATCAGTGTTTGGTGGGAGCAACTGAGACAAATGTATGAGTGTTTTATTATCAGAAGTAGCAGTGACAAGAAAAAGTAAGGAATATTGTTTACCTCTTTCAAAATATCAACAGACTACCTAATTGAAAATATCAGCCAAGCCATTGAACTTTTATAGTTTGTGAAGTCATATTTATTTTTAAAAAAGGACCAATTTCTTCATTTAAGTCTCAATTTCATCCCGCAGACTTAAATCATCAATTATGACATTTGTTACATTACTTCGCCCAATTGATGCTTTTAACCCTTACTGTACTGGGCTATTTTGAGCACCTCCTGACTGGGGGGGGCCTGGGAGGCCCCCCCCCTATGATCTCGGCCGTCGGATGTCCGATGAACACGAAAATTTGCATGTTTGTAGATATTTACGTAACGAACAAGATGGTGTAATTAGTTTTTTGTGAATATGCAAATTTTTGTCGTTATAGCCTAATTAATTATGCAAAATGCTAATTTTATGCATTTTACAGAAGACGTGTCAAACTTCACTTTTTGAACGTTGAAACTCATTATTCATATGAAACTTCTTTTCTAACACAAAATATTTATTTGGATGTAATTAATAATGATAATTTATGCAAATTTGATGCGATTTTCAAATATTTATTTGCTTATGTATTTTATTGTTTTTTTATTTCTTATTATATCTATTGTTTTTATTTCTTATGTATTCTTTTGTTCTGGAATACATCAAGTTACTTTGAGAAACATATAAAAGCAATTCGATATCAATTTATATCACCCACTTAGGAAGGAATACATCTAAACCTGTATTCACATTTCTGCTTGTACATGAATATATGCAATTATAGCATATTTTTGATGACATGCGCATACTAATTGTTATGTAACACCTCACAGGTATATCCGATTGCGACGAAAATGGTATCAAAACGTGCGTAAGACTTGAGGGAAAAAAGTCATGAAACGACAATTCAAAATTTCAAGCGGTTGCGGCGCAATCTCCGAAAATGTCGAGGGGGGGGCCTCCCAGGCCCCCCCCAGTACAGTAAGGGTTAAGAGATAAGAGCAGAGACCTTGTACTGATGTTTTAACTTACTTGTGTCTGGTTTTGAGGTCCGGTCCATGTGGAACACCAATGTCAATGACAGTGATGTCTTCTGATCCACCTGCAGGGAGAACGATACAAAAAGAGCATGAACTAGATGCATGCAGAGATTCTTTTACTTTCGAAATCACAGAAACCATTTAATTTCAAGCACACAATTGCTTCCAGATTACCAAAGGAGCTATGGATGATTTTATCACCACTTACGTTATTTTTTTGGAACAAATTAAAATCTGTTGAAATGTATATATTAATCCACAGCACTTTTGCACAAATTGAAGAAAACAAAAATGGAAACATAATATCAGAGAATTATTCACCAACTTGTGTTTTATATCTACTATATATCAGCTGTCAAATTAGGAACTTTTGTGAATAGGTGAGAATGGCCTCATCACAGGAAGAAACATTTGCAAAAAGGCACAAATCCACAGTTATAATTCAATCACTTTAATAGCAACATGAAAGTTCAGCAGAGTTTGCAAACAAATTTCATGGACAGACCAAAAATGTCTAGTTTTCAGGTAAGTTTAGAGAAACCTTCATGTTTTCCAAATAATTATAGAGTTTAACTTACAGAAGAGCCATGTGGGTCTCTTTGGATGGAAGAGCAAGCAGTTGACTGGTTTTGCTTTGGCTATTTTGATCTCAGCATAGCAGAGTAGCTGGGTGGTGTGGAGTAGCTTGATGGAACCTCGCACACCCCCTGCAGCCAGGACAGTGGTGGGTCTGCGGTGCAGGTCGGTGATGACGCTCAGCTTGGTCCAAGCAATGCAGTAGAACTCCTGCGATTTTAGGGATTTTAGAGAATGACAGTTAAAGATACTATGTCCCTTTTGCAGCCGACTTCAAATTCTGTAGAACTTTGCAGGAATTATGAATATGTCATTGAAACATTAGCAGTATCCTAGTATTCAAATTATGCAAGGAAACCCATTTACCTTCTAGACTTCACTGTCAGACACTATTGAGTAACTGACTGAAATGTTTTTTTTCTTTGGTAATAACATCCATAAAATGAGCTGTAACAGGTACATGAGCATTTTTCTACATCAATAACCCACTTCTGGTAATGGCCAAAATTAAACTGATTGAATCTTTGTGCAGCACAAAACCTAAACGTACGACCATTCGGTACAAGGGTCGGAAAATCAGATTATTACTTAGGTGATTGCAATCACTGTTGATTCAACAATTAATGGTCGTTATTTTCTAACTAAAAGTCATTTTCAAGCCCTTTTGTTTTGAGGGAAGTTCTAAATTAGCATTGTCTTTCAAATGCTGTTGGAATTTAACCTTTTCATTTTTGTGGCCAGCAAAAGGGGCATAATACCTTTAAGGCATGGATACAGGAAAAAAAGCGATGAATTTAATACACATAACATATTCTAGCAAACCTATCTATAAAGACCTTTTCCCTCCTGGATCTATGTTTTTTGTTGAAACCAGTATAAAAGGAACCTGACTATCAAGACCATTTTTCATGTACTGGTTTGACTATAATAGTGCCATGTCAAGATGTCAAGATGCAGGAGATTGTAAGGACGATTTCTGAGTACATCCTTGCAAATTTCAAAATATTAGCATTTTCTACAGAAAATGATTAAAAGGAATTCTGCTTTTAAACTAATTTTATTTTATTCAAAGCAAAAGATGAGATAAAGTGATCAATGAAAGTTAGGAAAAATTCCATATTGTATTAGAAAATTATGAAATTGTTATGTATGCGACCATTTAAAGTCAAATTGGCAAATAAAGAAAACAATAATGCATAAGCTGCTTACCTCTTTCTCTCTTGTGTGTTGATATTTCTTGAGTACCTTGCCAGAGTTACAGTCAATGACACAAACCTGGTTACTGCCACATGTTGCAACGGTCCATTTACTTGCACCTGTGAAAATAATAAATAACTCCAATATAATAGCTCTCCATATTCAAATAACAAATAGCTCTTTATTTTCATTTAGGTAACATAATATTTTGTTTAATATTTATTTATACATCATTTATTTATTCATACATATATTTTTAGAAACAGTGTCATGACCAAATGACCTTTGAAAACTTACTCTCAAAATCTAATCAGTTCTGACATATTTCAGTCAGGTTTTTTTGTTTTAAATTGAGTTTTCAAGTTATGGTTACAAGTAAAGGGACTGACGGACAGACAGACAGCCGGAAAACCTAATGTCTCCAGAACCATCTTTGGTAGTGGAGGCATAAATAAACTAGATGGAACTTTGACTGCAAAATGATGCCTCTGCCATAGAGCCATTTAAAAAACTTCAACAGAATCAATTTTTAAAATTCAAATTTGATTGTAATCGATCAACAGGTTCTCAGAATATCGTGATTACACATTATTTTTCATATACATGTATGACCCTTTGATCTTCGACCTCATGACCCTAAAATCTAATCAGTTCATTAGCTCTGCAAGATACATACATGTTTGGAGGTTTTAATTTGCTTTAGTGCAATACTGAAAGGGAAATTATTATTTATTCCTTTATATTTGTATTCTACGCTCATTCAGCTTTTCATCGATATAAAGATGTATTTTCATTTGACAGTGTCTTTACAGCAAGCTTACCTTCTATTTCAGGATTTGGTTCGAATGCACATTTCCATACGTTGGTCTTACAGTCCGTCGGGTCGTTGTCTACCGAATGACATCTCAAGAGATGTACAGGCTCATACGCAATACCACATTCCTGTGTTCAGCAAATACAAAGTAGAAAGGGACATTCACACAAATTAAATTAATTTCAGAGCAGAACTGTCATAACTCCTAATCTGGATACCAACAAAAATATATCAGCCTAATCATCAATGCTTGTAATCTCATGGGTTATCTATTTATTTATTTTATACTGTAATCCACATACTTCTTTAGTTTGCAAAAGTTTCTTCATTGTCATTGTGAACAAATATATATGGGCATATAAGGACTAATTTTTCATGATAAATTACATTCATTGATGATTATTATTCTAAAAGGTTAACTAAAAATATTCCTGTGGCTTCAATATATCTGGAATGACACAACACCAATTTAGGTAACATTAATGGCTATCAAGATTGTCATTTTTAATGAATTTCAAACATAGGAACATATAAAGTAAAGCATTACCAATCAGACTACATGCTCGCATGTATCTGAGATTCAAAACTTTGCAGAAAAGCAGAAAAATCATCAGCAAAAGCCAAAGAGTGAAATTTTGAAAAAGAGATGTAGTCCACAATAAGAACACATTAGTTCAAGTGTAGCATGACAAGACTACGTGTCTTTCCTGGGGCCTGACTTGGGGCCAATCGGGTATAATACGACTATGAGCGACGCGACCAAAGCAATCACATGCGTGCAACATACTGTACGCGAAACCGAAGCGTGAGGAGAACTTCGGTCTGTTTTGCAAACAGTCGCTGACTACTGCTAATCAAGTCCATTTGTTACGTGCAGTTGTCCAAAAGAAGTCAAAGATTGCGTTAACCACTATTTGCCAAGCTACACTCTCTTTAACTTCTGTTAAAGCAGGCTGACATTGCCAAAGGAAGACCACTTTTCTCACCTGGTTAGAACCTTGGCTCTCCATCTCCTCATCCACCTCATCCACCACTTCTTCTGCTTTGATCTCCGGCTTGGGTTCCTCCTCCGCCCCTTCGACCACCCCAGTGTCTTGCATCTTCTGAGCTTCTATCATCTTCCGCTTGGCGGACGTCTTTGGGACCTTGCCCTTGGGGGAGACACCGGCCTGTACTGCTTTGGCCTTCTTCTGGGCGGGTTCCTGTACACCGCTAGCTTGAGCTGTGAAGAATATTAAAGACATTGTTAATAGCAATAATCCAGTTTTCTGAATCTGAGATGCATGGCCCTACGTGTTATCAGTGTCTGTGATATGGTGTGATATTGAAGCCCTAAAAAAAATTGCACTTCAAAATGATCATGAAGGGCCTCAAAAAGTAAAAATCTTTGCTATACTCATTTTCCCCCAATAGAGTGTAAGAAAACTAGTAACAAATTGTGAAATTTGTAATTCCAATCATAGATATCTTGATAATCAGACAGGCGATTGGCTTGTGAAAGTCATGGGATTCCTGACTAACCTAAAGGTTTATAATTATGATAGCAGCATGAGCAAAATCCAGGATTGTTTTGAAATCTGAGGCACAGATACCCTATCCCTTTAAAACAATACAAATGCGACCACCTCTCCTATATGCCTCTGCTCTAAATTCAGTACAGCGCACCTTCCTACCATGTAAATCGATGTGAAACCAATGATGCGATAGCGCTATATAAATTAATATATTATTATTATTAATTGGATGGAATTAATCGTGACATATCACAATGAAATAAAAAAGGCTTTCTCTAGTGGCTCTAGAGATTTTGCAATAAAATGCTGGAATTTCATAAGTTGACCCCTGTGACCTTTGACCTAGTTACTCCAAGATGTAATCAGATTGTCTTCCTATGGTGATACATATTATTACCAAGTTTAAGCCTCACATCTCTAGTGGTTCTCAAGATATTTGCGAATAAAAAAGGAGAACAACAGATTCAATGTTAGGAACTACACATAATGTAAATGTCTGATGTCTTAGGTCTATGACCTTGTGATTTGGTGTCACGACCTCACCCTGACAGATTCATGCTCACAACTTGCATGCAGTTGTGATATATACTAATAGAACAGATAGATGAATGTGTGGTGGCATTTTATTTCAATCCGCTAATGAACCTTTTTTGTTGTTTCTCAAAATCTTCTGCCTTCCCCCATTCGATTCGATTTTGAATATATCTGAGGCTACTGCCAGTCCAAATTCAATAAATTAGACTAGACCCTCCTTTAATACCACATTGGACTATTAAGCTCATATCTTTTATTCAACTTCAGCAAAATTGATGTAGAGGGAGTATTTTGAATTTCCACATCATCTATTTACAAAAACATGGAAGTTAAGTTCATATCTCTCAATCACCAATTCAACGTCAACACACACACACACAATTTCCCTAGGCTCTCACAAGCCCCAGCTGCATAAAGCAAACAATATCTATGACAAACTTACCTTGCAGTTGTCTCTTCTCAACTGATTTAGCAAGTGCGGCTGCATTGCCGTTGCTCATGTGTGCTCTGTGTGCAGAGGCTCCAGCCTCGTTCCTGACCACGATCTGTACCTTGGATATGGGTGTTCCCGGCTCGGCGATCTTACGTAGATGAGCAGTCATCTGTCGTACACACTTCTCAGCTAATACAGTAAGCTAAAGGGGGTGGGAGGGGGGAGGGAACAAATCATTAATAATCTACAAAAATGATATCACAATTTATCAAATGCATCATTTCTAGATGCAAATCATTAATTGTTTGAGAATAAAACAAATGTCTTGTGTCATATACATGTATGTTACTTTCTCCCATTCTCTATATGTGCATATGGGGGGGGGGGGGTGAAACAAATCACAAATCAATTACAATAATGTAATCAAAATTTATCAAATGTATCCTTTCTACATGTAGCTGCAAATCAGTAGTTGGGATTAAAAAAAACAAGCTTTTCATTTCAAGTTGTTTTATGGGATCACATGCTGCCATTTGCTTGCAACCAGTCTAATTCAAAATGCACATAATAGAGTATGGTAGAAGTTGGAATATATGACACAAGAGACAAGACTAACAATTATCAAACTAAAAGTGCATTTTCTCAGAAATTCCTAACACCAGATCATCATTGAACTTTATCAGGTAATGAAAAATTCATCATCTTATTACACAATATTAAATTTCAGCGCACATCTTGGAGCGCATTTCCATCAAGGAAATCAAATTTTCTGTCGACAGGTTCATGTATGTTGCAAGTAGTGCTGTAACATCACGGATATCTCCAATTCCGTTTAACCGCCTGTCAAAACCGGACAGTTTTCGGTTAAACGATTTATTTAAAAAAATAAATAAATTTAAAAAAAATAAAATCGTTTTTTTTTTTTTTTGTTATTTGGCCGTGTGAAAAAGCTGGAAGGTGATTTAACTGAAGGCGCCGATTTGTACTTGTGAACTAGTCACAAATAATAGTAACAATGTCGTTTTAGAATAATGTGTAAGATCATTAAAGTAAATTAAAAACAGTAGAGGACTTAGGATAGAACCTTGTGGTACACCATGTGTTAAACTTGGATGAATATATATTGAGATCTATTACAAAGATTACTTTCAAACCAAGATGACAGACAAATTGGAAAGTTGTTCTAGTTTCCAAGTGGTAAGTCATCACACCGATTACTGAGCTGGGAGACATTGCCAGGCATAGTGCCAGGTGGAGGGGCATAAATCAAAACTTTAAAAAAAAAAATTTAAAAAAAATATATATTAAAAAAAAAAAAAAAAAAAAAAAAAAAAAAACAGGAAAACGAAACCGTCCAATTGAAAACGGAATCCGCCATGGGCGGTCGGATACCGGACGGTTAAATGTTTGACAACAGCACTAGTTGCAAGAGTGTCAACGTTAGGATAATTTACCATCAACTGTATATTGTCCTTACCATGTGATGTGTGAAATCTGTGAGGGCGTCTGGTCCAAACTGTACTTGGGTTTTGAGAAGTTCAATGAACTGCTGCTCAAGCATCTGAATCTCTGCTTTGCTCATAGGGTCTTTCAAGAGAGGAGCGCAGCTCTCTGCCCACAAGATATGCACCTGTCAAAAGATAATGGTAGGGGGGGGGGGGATTTACTAGAAAAATTTTACACGAATTGTACCTCCTCCCCCATCATAAACCCCGACTCTGCCAAGCTCTATGGTTTCAAATGCAAAAATAATACACATTATAAAAATCAATATAATCACACACAATTCTATTTATTTGAATATTCAACATTACGTCTGTTACAGCACAAAACGTTAAAATTATGGGAGAATAGATTTGATGAATTGTTCATGATACATAGTTATGTAAACTCAGTGATTCCCTTTACAATGCTAACATGTAATTGATTGAACAACTTATATATGAGATTACTTTCTACAGAGCCCCAACCAGGGGTTCAAAATTCCCGACATCTACACATAAACATTATCACTAATTTATTTAGTCATTCATTTATTCATGATTAAAACTTATCATTGTTCATGAAAAACTAATCTTTACACCTTTCCGATTTTCTGATAATCAATCACACACGTTTCAAACATTCTCAAGCAACACAGAATCTCTTCTATAATACATGGGCCAGTCTTTATTACACTGCAGTCAAGGATATCCCTATAAATCATGGGGACACATCCACAATCAATCAGCTACCAAGATTAGCATGGTGTACAAAGCACATCCTGCTTTAAAGAGAACAAAGGAACCTCATCCATACCAAAGGACCTGATGTTATACACACATTGAACACCTCCTTATATAATGGAGTGTAGAAATGCCACTAAATGCAGTGGCCAGGGGTTCTAAAGTCGCAAAGGCTTGTTTTCTGTTTTTTCTCACACAGAGATCTCACATCTCACATACACACCTAACATCAACAATGGCAAACTTCTATATAAACTCAATGCAAGGATAACTAGAACAAGAAAACTGAAATCCAGAAGTGCTGGAAAACAAAAGATTACACATTCTAGGTGTATTCAAACACCCTAAGACACACCCCCCCCCCCAAAAAAAAGGAAAAAACGTCAGAACACACACACGGCAACAAACGAACATAAGAGCACACATTTTGAATGCATCCAAACAAAAGAAACATACTAGAGATCATAAACATTTACCTGTTCTTGGAGGGTTTCTTCCATATTGAGGATTGTTTCTCTGAGATCTACCTCTTTCCCGTTCAACACCTTCAACTTGGGAAGCATGTAGACAGCAATGTATTGGTCAGCAACCTAGAAAAAACAAAACAGAAAACAATTTGTTACATTAAGTTCAAAATTCATGAAACTGCTTACCGGGTATATATTTATATTCATTCGATAGAAGTGCTTATATCACACACTTCCTGCATCTCAGTATACAGTCAAACCTGCTTTCGCGACCACCTGTTTAATATATATAAAGACCACTTTTTATGTTTCACTAGAACTTTCTTTATATACAGGTTTCACTGTATCATTAAAGACTCTGTATCAGCCATAACAAATACAGATTTTTCTCTTAAGTTGAACATCAAAATCATTGAAAAGAAAAAATAATACCAAAACAGAGAATATCCAGATATTTGGAAGAAATGAAAAAGTACATACTTGAAGAAAGTATATATAAAACAATAAAATGGATTTCTCTAGATGACATTTGAAGCCTGTCTGCACTAGTTTGGCCAGGGGGGATTAGACTTCCCTACAAGGTCACCGACAGGTGTTTATCTCATCAAATCAGCTCTCAATTAGCATAAGAAAAAGGGGATCATGGGGGACCAACAGAAATCGATAAGGCATTATATAGAGGGCGCAAGTAGCTATACGTAGTGCAGTGGGGCATTTTAAAAAAAATAAACAAATTGTATACTCACAGTGAGTTCATTGTTCTCAATGTGAAGCTCCTCTACATTAGGGAACTGCTCCAGAGTCTGCACAGATTTGAGGAGGTTGGTGTTACAGTTGAGTTTCTTGAGGTGGCGTAGTCCGAGCGAGAGAGGGAAACCGGTCAGACGGTTGTTGGTCAAGTTCAGATCTACCAGACTACTCATACGAGAGAATACGGCCGGGTCAAGGGTCGAAATGCGCCTGTTGGACAGGTCAAGGTTCACAATGTCCTGGGAAAGGGGAGTATGAAAATCAGTGTTAGATAAACAAAAATACTACTATTGGAAAGAACTTTAACAAAGTGGACATTTCAGTCACATGTGAGCATTAAAGAAAAAATTGAAATAAAATTTAAAACAAATTAATTTTGAGGCATGCCATTTTTTATGATTTTAAACCACTACTGAAAGTCATCACAGCTTAATGCAAATCAAATTTCAAGGGGGTGTTTCACAAAGATCCTAAGTGGAACTTAACTCTTATTTGGACTTCAGAATAATGGAGAGCCATTTGTAGCCTTAAAATAAAATTCAAGTATTTTAGACTTTTCATAAATTCCACCATCAAGCACATGAAATCTCCTTGATACTATCAAATCTGAATGATTTGAATAAACATTTTATGCCTTTCAAAATAACTTTTACAAAATATTTTCAAAGATGCTAAAGTTCAACTTCGGATATTTGTGAAACACCCCCTGGGCATACAAAGTATACAGTCTTTACAGACCATTAGGGTATTTACTCAGCTATTTGTACAGTGATGTTCTAAACTTCTGATCCAAAAGTAGTAGAGCAACATGTAGTTATCATCATTTCTAATGCATTCTTTTTTGCTCATGAAACAGGAGTGGTTTGCAGTTCTAAGAAACAATATTTACCTGTAGAGTTGAGTGGCCACTGCAATTTAGCATCATCTTCTCCACGATGGTACTACTGGAGAAGATCTTGGTAGGGATGGGAATTGGGGCGTTGGGATCTGGACACGGGAACACCCGGCTGGTCCCGGTCATCCGACTCCCTACAGCACCATAAATAACAATCACAATCAAGTTACAATTATATCCAAGGAAAATTTAAAAGGAAAGTTTCCATAATTGATTTTTATAAATTTATGTCTATGTACAATATTGTTTGTATTATGCACATTTGATCATCCATTGATATTGACAATACAAAGCTTTAAATCATGACAGTGCTTTGAAGAAAAAAAGGTAAAATGATTGCACAGCTACGAACTAAGTAATGAGCTCAGATATTCCTATTTCTTTACGTACAGAGGCCTAATTTAGGCACATTCCTTTGAAATTCCCAGAAGCAAATTCTTGTTGACCTCTTCTATAAGCCTATATTTTTAAATCTTCACTTAAAGTCTGGACCCTGCTTCAGAAAAAGAATTTGGTGCTAGTTTAGAATCATATCCAGACCCATAATTCCGGCATGGAGATACCCTACTAAAAATATGTTTGCATCACCAGTACGCAGATCAGGAACCCCAAAACCTGCAGAGCGCCAAAGCAAAACGTACGCAAAAATGTGGAAGATCCTTTTTTTTGAGGATACATTTTGTCTGGCATACGAGGATATCCTCGTTCATGCGGAAGATCCTCATTCCCGGACCAGCGCCCCTACTGATATCTGGATTTGATTCCGAACTAGCGCCAACAATTTTTCCACATTGAGTTTATGTGACTGCCCTTTCATATTAAAAAAACCATTGAAGTTTTCATTTTCATTTTCAATTCCAAATTTTATTAAAAAAAAATAATGAAAATATGTTTAATATGTGGGATTCAATTGTCAGATATCACATTCACCTTTTTTTTCCAGGGTCTATATGAATATGAATTTAAAATGGCGATGTAAACTGTAAGAATAATATTAACATTCGCCCCATCAAAACTGGCATTCGTCTCAACACGAACAGGCACAGCTGCCCAATTCCCAGTCCCTCACTCACTTGATCATACAAACTCTCCACTCACATTGCACTGCAGCCCACTCGAGCACTCAGCAGAGATCGAGAGGACGCGGAGTCCCTCCACGACTCACGCACACAAATTAATAAAAATAAATAAGATCAGCGTCAATAAAACCTAAATTACATATCAATCCGGAAGCACTGAGCTAAAACATAGATATCAAAGAAACCATAAACATATTATTTTTTCAATAAGATGTATCTCACCTTTATACGACATCTTGAAAGTAGCGAAATCTGACTCTAATTTTGGGTTGATTTTGTGTCGACGGCGTCTTTTCCTCACAGTGTTGCTCACAAAAGGATGTATGGGTGGCGAACATTGGTGGCGCTATATAAAATTAGATTTTTCTCAAACGTTTTGATAATTACATACATAATCTTTCTTTAATGTAATCTTTTATGTGAAATAAAATGTATACAATTTTATTTTAAAATATGTAAAAAAAAATTAAATATCTTTGAAATATCAAAATCTTATGAAAATATGCTTTTTAAATAATATAATCTTTTTCAAGTTGTCAAAAAGTTTGTAAATATAGACTATGCAACGCTATCTGCTGCCACCATTCGGTTTTACGAGAATAGGTAATAAAAATGAGTGGGAATGATGAGCCTTTTCAAAATTGGTTTTACTATAGAGTGTAATGCAGTGGGAAAATAATAAGCATAATTATGTTGTGATGAATCTTCATAAATTTTGTTTGTTCCTGTGCACAAATGGAAAAAGAGAGTATAGAGATGCGTGAAACATATCTCATAATTTTTATTAATAGGCCTTCTCTAATCTTAATTCATTGAAAGTTCTGAAATAATAGCTTTATATTATTTGGTTGAACTTTCGACAGTCATGGAATTTTGGATGCAAAAGAAATCAAAGCAATGTCAATAAGACGAAAAGGAAACATCATAGATTATTCGGGGATGAACCCATCGGGTGAGCAATTGTCTAGCTAGTCACTCTTACTAACGTGAAGAAAAATATATGATTCATGTATATAGATCATCAGATTTTTATTTTAGAGACAACCGGCTTCGCGCAACCTTCCAACTTTTGTCGACCTGGCTGTAGACATGATAGGGGGCCATAAGGTTCAGTCCATTACCGAATAAACAAGTAGACCCTTCTAAGAACATGTAGTGTCGGAGACACTTTCCCTTCTCTGGACATAATCGACATCAGCAGCCACTGAATCGACGATATCACCCCCTTGCCCCCTTGCCTCTGAAAAAATATGATTTAAGCGCCCTCTTTTGTCACTTATAATTATGTTTCGAGATTACTCCATGAGCACTGAAAGACGGTCCCTGGGAGAAGGTATGAAGACCCTGGAATGAATCCAAACATAAAGGGGCATGCGAGATTTATACTTGTTGATATTTGGTAGAGAACAAATTTCAATTTCAATTATTTTTTTTGTCTTCGATGTTTATTATGAACTTTTAAACAAACAGTATAACAATAGATCCTATTTTGTCTGAAGAATAAATGAACATCATTACGCCCTCTGTCGCACCACGGTAGAAAGACTGTGAGGTGGACATTGCCAAAAGTGTAACCAAAAAAAATTATATTTCAATATAACTATAGTAATGACAAGGATATTCGTAAAGTGCTATCTTTACGTTCCAATACTTTTCATAACTGTAATAATTACCAAATTCATATACCCAGTAGCCCAAATGTTGGTAGTTTCGACTTTTCGGGTAGGATGCAGCACGAACCTAAATTTGTACGTCAAACAGGCATGACGCCATTTTAAGCTGTTGTTACATGGGATTGCATGGTTTCTTATCTTTCTGTTTGTCTATCTATATCTATCTTTTCATCTATCTTTCTGTCTGTCTGTCTGCCTGTTTATCCTTAAATCCATCTTCTATCTGTTTATCCATCCATCCATCTATTCATCTCCCTCATCGATCGATATCCACAATATCCATCTATCCGGCAGTCAATCTTTCTGTCTATCCATCTATCTACTTTTTTCTCTCTCACTCTCACTCTCTCTCTCTCTCTCTCTCTCTCTCTCTCTCTCTCTTTCTCTCTCACCCTCACTCTCTCTCTCTCTCTCTCTCTCTCTTTCTCTCTCTCTCCCTCTCTCCCCCCCCCCCCCCCCCTCTCTCTCTCTCTCTCTCTCTCTCTCTCCCTCTCACTTATCTGTACCCAGATCTTTCTTTCATAATTTGAATCTTGAAGCTCCCTCTCGATCATGAAGTCTGTATTAAGTAATTTATTTCCGTAATTATACCATGGTACAATATGACATAAAATTATTATAATGAATAAATAATGTAGACATGTATTTTTAAATCTCTTTATTAGTTCCATCACAAAATCAAACAAATGTCATGATGTCACATAAAGAATCAATTAAAGGCACAATGATACATTCGTACATGCAGTCAATGAACGATATGGAAATTGTTCGGTTTTATAATGAAAGACAAATAACACACATGGACATAATTATGCTTCATAAAGGTTAAAGGTTAACATTACATAAATACATGCTTCGCTTTGTCATATTATGTATACATTATTTACAATGATACTATCTGTTTCAGCAAAGCAGAACATGAGGAATAAACCAAAACTTACAGGAAAAGAATACTTTATATAGGGGCTTTGGCTTTGTCAGTGTGAGAAGTAAATGAGCACACAACGATATACAAGAGCATGATGTTGCATAACAAGAAAATTATCAATTCATGTAATAAAGCCAACTCTGTTATCCTTTTATAATACACTGCACGGGCATATCGCCGTCAAATTGTAATCTTGCTTTTGGTGCCAGAATAAATTGTATACAACGCAGAAATCATTTGTTATAATGCCCCGAAAATACTTCAAATTTTACAACATCACTCCCTGGAGACTTAGTTCTATATTACAGTTTAAACGTCTAATTATCTATATACACATTCTTGGTCATCATGATTAATGATGGTTGTCATTCGTAAAAGATTCTGGTGTGGTTTGTACAGGAAGGTCATTGTACCATACCATGTCTTACTTACACTAATTCTTACAGGTGAAAATAATGTTTGTCGTGTGAAGTTTAGTACACTATACATACTTTGCCAACGTCCCCCTCTCTTTTCTTGTCTCTCCCTTGCTCATTCCCTCTCTCTCTCTCCCCCTATACTTTAGATGCGGCATATACGGAAGCCATATGTATATAATCGAGAAAAAACTATTAAAGTGCCACTGACTTATGGTGTGCTAAATAATCAAGCAAATCACTTGCTGACTTCTTCAACTGTCTTTTGCAGTGTGTGAATTACAGTATAAGATTTGTCAATTGGAACTTGTAACTTTAATGTCCTGCGGTCCTAAAAGCGAAACGTGAAATGGTAAACAAAGCATTCTACACTTCTCTAAAAAACCTAAGTGGACACATTTTGCCGGTCGTGTGAGGCAAGTAATCCTTTTGAATCACATTCACAGTAACGCATTAACTGCAAGCACCATGAATCATGTCGTTGTCATGGCATTGTAACTTTGCTTTTCGTTTTCCAAATATCCGCCAAGAAGATCCGAAATTCTCAAGGGTTACGCGAAATGGTGAAATTCTTTAGAAGATGCTAAAATGATTTATTCCCTGAAAGATCATGTCACGTTTTTTTTTTTTTTTTTACTACGAATGTCTTCTCGTGTTCCTAAACTGAATAAACTCCGCACCAGAAAAGACGATTAAAATGCATTGCTATTAGTAGATATTTTTTTAAAAGTTTATGATAGGCTATAACATATTGATGCAGAGGAGTGGACATTGGATTTCCATTCTTTTATCAGTCATACTTGGGATCAATTCAAATCCATATATAGCGGAATCCACTCCAAAATATAGTGGAATCCACTCCAAAATATAGTGGAATCCACTCCAAAATATAGTGGAATCCACTCTAAAATATAGTAAAATCAACTCGAAAATATAGTGAAATCTACTCTAATGTATGTTTGAATGACTCTTTTTGGAGTGGATTCTACTCTCAATTTTTAGAGTGGATTTCCATGTCACTCGTGTACACTTAGTGAGTAATAGTCCGTCAGTCAGTGATCATGCGCTTCCCTGTATCTGGTCGTTTGTTAGACGGGAGATGAGAACGGGTTCTTCGTGGACGAGTATGGGATGGGCGTCGCTCTTCTCCCAGAAGATGGGGGCCTCGATGAAGACGGCGATCGTTCCGACAACGGCGACTAACAGGAAGACCCAAAGAAGAATACGGTCGATGACTAAGGCCACGAACTTCCAGTCTTCCTCCGACTAAAAGATAGAGAAATCAATGATTAACTTATTTTTATTCTTTGTACGTTTGTAAAATGTGAGCAAATCAAATTTCCAATATTGGACAATAAATTGAAATTGAATTGAATTGAATTGAAACTTAGCAATAAGCGAAGGTTGATCAACTATAATCTGAAGGGAGGGGGGGGGGGAGATCACAGATTTTGAATGAACCCCGTCGCCCCTCTCTTCGGTCTGACGGTAGGGTAAGGAGAGGAAAATCAGAATATTGCCCCGGAAATCCTGCTGACCCTCTTCAGTCTCTAAAGGGGGAGGGAGGGGGGGGGGTTGCATTTTTTTTAAAAAGTTTTCAGGAAAAACAAAATTCCTCTCAATCTTACCTGGTCGACGTCATCCTCATAATTGATGTTGTCTTTGATATACTGAAGAGATGCTAGGAGGGCCTTCCATTCCCTCTCACGAGTTCTCGAGCTCCCTTCGTCTGAATCGTCTGAGTCCGCTCTGAATCGTCGCATCGTGTTGTGCTCGACTTCGCGCCCTTCTATTTCTTCCCGCAGTGATGGCGTGATCGTTCGGAGCTGCATTAGAATAATGATTATAAAAAAAAAATAGCATGCAATTAAATATACAGTTACCTTTGCTTGACGAGATTATTTTACAATAGCGAAATGACTTCGAAAAATATGTTATCAATATTATTGATAGGCTCAACTCTGTCAAGAACATGCAGCTCGAGAAAGAGAATGGGGAAGTCGAAACTAGAACGAGAAAAGAGGAGAAAGAGAGCGAGTAGTGAAGGAGAGAGAAGGGGGCGAGTCAAGAAAGAGAGATACAATTTAATAGAGACAAAGAGATAAAGAGAGAGAGGGGAGAAGGATGGAGAGAGAGAGAGAGAGAGAGAGAGAGAGAGGGGGGGAGAGGGGGGGGGAGAGAGCCGAGGAGAGGGGATAGGGGAAGGGAGGAAAAGGGGTGGTAAATAAGAGAAACTATTTATTTGTAGTAGGACTCTACGGCAAAAAAAAAGTTAGGGGGAGAGTTAGAGAAAGATAGATGATGGGATGTGGGTGCAGAAAAGATTGATAATAATGTAATATTCATGGGTATAGGATGGGGAAAAAAGGTTAAGCGACGGAGAGTAGAAGAAAAGGAAGAAAAGAAACCGGCTGATAGGAATATTACCTCAAGTTTATTGTAGGGTCTTCCATTATACATCCTGTAGTTGCCATTCTGACTGTAGTTCCCCGATCTTTCTTCCCATACCCCTGACGATGAGGAGGGCGAGTACATGTACGGATTGTTGTACTTCCTGATGGCTTCCTTCTGCAGCTTCTTCTTCATCTTCTTCTCCTTCCTCGCCTTCAGTCCATCGGGTCTCTCCATGCAGAAAGCCCGGGGTAAATAGTTCAAGAACCACGTCTTCATCCATGGTGGCATCTCGTGGGTGGTGATGCTGCGGAAGTGGACGTTGATGGTGACGACGGTGGCCAGGATGGACAGGGATACCATGGCCATGGTGAAGAGCATGTACCGACCGATGAGGGGTATGGTCTTTGAGGTTGGCGGGATGAGGTTAGGGATCAAGAGAAGGAACACGATGAGAGCCAGAAGAACGGAGATGGAGAGGGTGATCTTTTCCTGAGCGTCGGAGGGGAGGTAGAAAACCAGCGCGGTCATCAACGAGATCAGCACACAGGGGATCACCAAGGTAATGATATAAAACAACGGATTCCGATGCAGAACTAACGTGTAGGTAACATCGATGTAGATCTCCACGCAGCAGGGGTACTTGAGGGCGGACCTGACAGCGGGTGCATCGACGATCTCCCACTCGCCGTTCGCGCGGTAGTTCTCTCGCTCGACGTTGGAATTCAACGCGATCAGGTCGACGACGTCACCGGCGTAAGTCCAGGATCCGAATTTCATGATGCAACGCTGCTCGTCGAACGGGAAGTACTCAATGTCAATGCTGCAGGAGCTGCGGAAAATAGCGGGAGGTTTCCAAGTGACTGAGCCATCGTAGAAAATCGTGGCACTGTTCATCACCTCCACAGCATATGCTCCTTCAGCTCTGCAAGAAGATACAAGAAGTAATAAATATATTACATGATTTTTCGCTTCTTCAATTCATATTGCTTCATTCTCATTATATAAGGCTGCTTTTTAATTAGAAGGTGCAACATTTTGAGGGTTTTGTAAGTCTGGACACAGAAAACAAAAAATACATAAAAGATCATATAGCATTAGCAAGTCAAGCTATCAAACTGATGTCTACACATTCTATGGAAGGGCAAAGGGGGCTGGAAGGGCACTGGGGCATAGTGGAAGACACTACTAATAAAAAATTCTTCTTTCAAGTCGATTTCTGGGACTTCAATCGTAGGGGCGTTCGCCGGCTCCGATCTATGTTGGTTACAGTCAGACTTTTGACGATTTTGACGAAGGACGGTTTTCGGAGAGTTATAACATTTTTTAATTTTTTTTTTTTTTTTTTTTTTGGGGGGGGGGGTTAAATCGGCAGGGGGGCGTTACGATTGTGTCCGCTGACTTCGCCGAGTTTAGTTAGATACGCCACAGGAGACGATGTATTGTCTTTGGTTGGACAGAGTAACTTACGTGTTATAGAGAACCAAGTCTGGTGCCCATAATCGTTGGATTGGGAAATGGATGTAGGTAATGCCACCATAGTCCTCGGGTTTCCATACGAGTCTGTAATCCGTCCATTGCTGTACGAAAACATGGTAATATAAATAATGGTTACAGCATCATCAACATTAACAACAACAATAAAAGTAATGTTAATGTAATAATAATTATAATACTATAATAATGATAATGTTCATACTACTACTATATTACTACTACTACTACTACTACTACTACTACTACTACTACTACTACTACTACAACTACTACTACTACTACTACTACTACTACTACTACTACTACTACTACTATACTACTACTACTACTACTACTTCTACTACTACTACTACTACTACTACTACTACAACTACTACTACTACTATAATATTACTACTACTACTACTACTACTACTACTACTACTACAACAACAATAACTACTACTACTACTACTACTACTACTACTACTACTACTATACTACTACTACTGTATACTATTACTACTACTACTACTACTACTACTACTACTACTACAACTACAACAACAACAACTACTACTACTACTACAACTACTAATACTAATAATACAAATAATAATGATGATGATGATAATATAATGATAATAAAAAAAATAATGATAATAATAATAATAACAACAACAACAATTGGTTTATTTTCCAAGGAAAATGGGGCCAATTTACTTTATATGTGCTACAAGGAGATGAATAATAATAAAAGATGGGGGGGTCAAAGAAAGGTACCTATAAACAATTGATTAATTGCCAGGATCACTGCGTAATTCGTCAAAGGAGCTAAATACAGGAAATGTAGTAAATCAATTTTTATAGTGTGTTGACATAAAAAGTGTTTATAATACCGCTATTCGGGCCTAATGAAATGGGCTAGAGAGCGACGTAAAATTGTGATCTATTTCCGATGATATACGTCTCGCGAAAATTAAAGATGACGTCGAGTACTGGTGAAATAATTGTAATGTGAAAGAATGGGTCTTTAGTTGATTCTAAATTTCTTGTTTTTTGAATTATGTATTGTAATATTTTGGAATTGTCAAAATAACAAAGACTTTACTAATTGTTGCTGAAAATCACAAATAACTGACATGAAAATACTGATACACTGGGCTACCTCAAGAAGTGGCCAAAGAATATCTAGATCAGTTTTTTTTTCATAGGATATTGCTATTATGACAGGTATGATATTATTCAATATGGTAATAAAGAGAATGAGAAATATCAAAATTATTCCTCACGTTCACAAGAACTCCACCTTCTCTTTAAATCAAATTCTTACTCTTCTTTACATAAAGGTCCAAAATGGCAAAGTAATTATTATATGCATGCGTATAGATTTTAACAAGGACTTTTGATTTACTTACCTGTTTAAGCCAGATACTAGTGACCATGATCTGGTTCTTTTCATCCTGTAAAAATAATGAATAATAAACATAGTAGCAACACAAACATACTAAAAATTCAAATCTTAGGTATGATTACACCTTACAAATGATAAAATGGAAGATTAGATGCAACCAGGGGCGATGATTATATTTCTGTCCTAAAACGTAAAAACCGGTATCTAAAGAATGAATACAAGACTGCCGAAAGTAAATTCTGAATTTTGTGACTGGAAATCTATGATCTGATGGTTTTAGGCAAATTTCTAGCCAGCAAAAGAGGATACATTGCATCTAAATTTGACAACACCGCTCCTCATCCTATACCGAAGCTCCCAAAACTAAATCAAATCTTATGAACAAAAATAAAAATCGATACTCGGACTACGGCATTGCAAGACGAGAGTAACTGTCTTAGAATAAAAAAAATCCCATCAAAAAAGAGATAATACCACCCAAATGATAACATTCGACACCCCATCCACCCCCCCCCCCCCCCCCTTTATTGAGCGACACTCCTGTGTTTGTGCTGTCAAACACAGATGACGAAAGTTAACACACTTCTGGCTTTCATAAGAGGAATGCGATCCCATACTCACGATGTCGACAAGTTGTGATAGGGCTAGGCCGATAAATACATCCAGGATATCGGAGTCGTTAGCTACTGGCCGAATCAGAGGGTTGTATTTTGTCATCAGTTTCTCAAACAGTGCTTCGGCAGATTCAGAGCACTGGGCCTCTGTAGATGTAAACACAAAATAATGAGAAAGGTGTGAAAATGGACGAATAAATACATGGTGTAATTATTATGAAGAAATTTAATTTACAAGCGAGATGGTGTAGAGAGAGAGAAGAAGAAGAAGAAGAAGAAGAAGAAGAAGAAGAAGAAGAAGAAAAAGAAGAAGAAGAAGAAGGAGAAGAAGAAGGAGGAGGGGCCCTCCCCTCCTCCTTCTTCTTCTCCTTCTGAGGTAGAAGAAGAAGCAGAAGAAGAAGAAGAAGAAGAAGAAGAAGAAGAAGAAGAAGAAGAAGGAGGAGGAGGAGGAGGAAAAAGAAGAAGGGGAAGGAGGAGGAGATGAGGGGGAAAAGGAGAAGAAGGTGATGATGATTATGATAATGATGAAGATAATGATAAAGTGACAGCCCGTGGTAGACTTATTGACAACTTATCTAGAGTATACGAAACCGACAATGTAGGTCACGTAGGCTGTCGGTCTATGTACAGTGATGTCCCGATGCAAGCTTGTCACAGCTATATCTGACATATTAATGACATCACACACATGATCTGAATCGTACAGTCATAATCTAGTTTTCTTCATGCTTATCTAACCAGCAAAGTAGTACCCCGTGTAATCCGATCAGTGAGTACTTTGACTCGGTTGCACTTACAGATTAGCCTATGTCTAAGAATAGGATAAGATCCTATACATAGAGAAGAAAATGAGAACGGGGTGGGGGGGGGGGGGGGGGTGGGGTGGACCGGTCTTAATATTTTTTTTAATCCAGCTATTGATACTCATTATTACATTGATTAAAGGAGAAAATGGCCTTTAGTAGGCCATTTTGACAAGTAGTCATTTTCATGTCGATACTAGAGACAAAAACAACAGTAGGTTGTGGAAATGAATTTGGATTTGTTACCATTTTCTAAGGGCAGACCTATTGAAATATAGTCTACAGTGGAAATATATCAACAATTTTTTTTTCAATTTCAGGAATAGACATTTGAAAACATTTTCATGCCGTTTTACAACCGCTTCTACCAATTAACTTATTCCACCAAATATCATCATCCGTCTATTTTTCATTAATCATAAAGTCAGAATGGCACTTTTTAATGATGTGTTGTTGTTTTTCTGGGAAAGTGCTGGTCCGGTGATTATGTGGATAATGTTATTTATCTGTCTATCGAACGCTTGGCCGCATCATGAGGCCGCCATCCTTGTCAAGCATCGCTTATGATTGCGGTCTCCTGCACTTTTTCCACAGATAGTTCGGATAATACTTTAAATTTATAACAATATGTTATAGAAATATATTTATTTTCGTCATTATATGTGAATATGTATATCTAAACAAAATCTTGACATGAAATTATTATTGTTTGTATATGTTGTATTATACCTTATGTTTATGTGTTATTTGTTATTCAGTTATTGAGTTTGGAAAAATGCAGAAATAAAATAAAATCATAAGATCGAATGTTCATTCCCCATAATTATGAATCATGCTTATTGTTACCAAGGCAACTCCATTAAACTTGCTGTATAAACCATGAATAGTTTCATTCACTTGTGACAGCCTTCGTTTCTTCACAATCGTAATTAATTTCAGTAAGGAGACGTTGATTATGGTTACATTATGGGTACATGGGGGGGGGGGCTTACCTAATTACCCCAATATCTATCAAATAGAGCCATATTCTTCGGTAATAAATATAGAGGAATATAAGTAATAACTTGAAATATGTATTTTTTTTCTTCAAATCTATCATGATTGCTATTAATCAAGCTCAGATTGCTTGCAGTAAAATAAAAATACAATGTACATTTAAAAGTTATAACAAAGATTAAGACAGGAAGAAAATTAAAATATAAGTGAATATTATTTATAAGCTTCGCAAGCTCGCCTACTCAATATGCTCTCAAAGATGGCTATGTTGTATACACGGTCATTATAGTCATATTCATTGGTTGATTTTATGACCCTAATATGGTTACGTCATCATAATTGTTTAGCTACACTACCAATTATGATAAACAGTCGGGAATATTATTGTCTTTTAGAAAATCGATATCGATCTTTCATTATAATCTTTGATTAAAAGGCAAAAAGGTCATCGACGTTCGATGTATACTTTTTGACCCGTGTGTCATATTGACTAATAGCAGTGGTATATAATTATGAAACGACGGTAAGTTGATTAAAGCACGCCATTTCCAAGTACACTGTAAAAGCCTAATGGCTATTGATGCTTCGAACTTCAAATTTCGGAGATTGCGATTGTAAAGCTCTTTTCGGCGCTCATTTCTAAATGAAGTTAATAATTGTTGAGGGTGATTTCTCATATTAGGCCTATCTAACGTTAGATTATCCCTCATGCTATGTTCACTCATATCCATTGCACGGGACGTTCAATACAGGAGTATACATTCGTTTTGCCCTTGCTTTAGCTGTTAAGGTATCCGAAAACGCTAGAATCATTAAAGGAAAAAAATTGTCTCAGGCACTCGCTTAGTTCACCTGGGCATAGAGTAGTAAATATATATTAATGATTTCCAAAGGACAGTGGAGTCATGGCAGGTTAGATTCGAGCTTAGACCAGTTCGACATATCACCATCCTTATAAATGACATGGATATGTTTATAGCCCTCGTGTATCGGACAGATATACTACCTCAGTATTTCTGTATATAGTGTAAAACCATTCAACTCACGTTTTGTCGACGCTATTGCAGACAACGTTACGTTTTTCATCTTTCACCCATTTTCATCCTCGCAATTAATATAATGAATACGATGGGTGTTCATTCATAAAATTGCATTTCATAAAACCAGACTCCACTTGCATCAAGTAACCTTGGTTTATTAGGCCAAAACATCAACCGTGTGTCATTATCGATCTCGGTCTCAATCCGAGCGGTCATTCCGAGCGGGCGATGGGAACGTACTATGTAGCAGATCAATACTCGTGCATTTCACTATGCTACATTTCTACATAATTAATTTATTCCACCTCAAATTAATATAAACCCATGTACAATGCATGTACTTCATTATCTATGCTTTTGTGACAGTCATACACACAAATAGGAGGGGAGTATGAAACTTTGTTAGAGGCATTCCGTAGATGCCCGAAGATTCACGAAATTCAATGTCCATTTGTTCACAACGAACTATTCCGAAGATGGGCGAGACCGAAGATCAACTAGAACTAAGGTTCACATCACCAAATTTTCCTTCGGTCTCGTGGGCCTTCGGTTAAATTCGGCTATATAGCCATACGTTTAGCATGTTTAGAATATTCAATATATTTTTCTAAATCCTATCTTATATTTTAATCATATTTGTACGAGGTTGTCACGTCGTCTGCCACCTAACGCATTGGATGCAGAAGGCTGTCATTATGGTTCAAGGTAAAACATCGATGTTTACGAGAAACATGATTTTAGATCATCCTTAATTTTTGCACCAATCTATTACAGCGAATTACACCCCGGAGATCGAAAGCCTTTGCTAATTAGCTCAGGCTAATGTGCCACAAGCAAATAACTTGATAATTTGACATGTTTGTGGGAAGGGCCTTCTACTTAATTTTCACTGACGTTGTGGACTTGAACAACCTTTAAAATCAGCTGTTCTAATTAGTTAATGAAGTACATTTTGATATTTTTTCCAATTATATAAAAAAAAAAATGTCTTTGATGAAATAGAATGTAAAAAACAAAAACATAATCAACATCGTAAGGGCCACAGTGAGGAACAAGATTATAAAATTGATTGACAATGCAGATTTAGTGCAACTAATTTATTCGCTTATAGTGACAGACATTCTTATCTGGGGAAGAACTTCTGTTCTAATCGTCCTAAGTAATGTTTTCTAAGAAAATGATAAATTCGGAATTCCCTTTAAAGGTGTGAGGGGGAGATGCAGAAATAAAATAAAATCGAATCAAATGAAATCAAATACAATCAAATAAAATCAAGTATGAGCAGACGTTTGTTGTCCTCCTATGTCCTTCAAACAGGGGGCATACACAGGCTTCATGCTATTTTATTATTCTATTCGACTGTCTTCTACGCCAACCCGCATGGATGTGTGACAAGACGGCATCGAAAGGGGAATCCTTACAAATGATTTTTAACCAAGGCTCATCCCGATATGCTTCAACACAGCGTGTAATTAAAGTATAGTCCCATATTTATTGTGTTGTCAGTGTGCATCATAACACAGTATAACCGAGAACATGTGTTTAGGATGACCGATATATTTTTTACAGCTGCTGGACAACCCATGACCAACGTCATAATTTTTGTTTTACAGCGGGAGTGTTCCTTTAATTAAACGGGAAATAAACAGACTGTCATTTTGGACATAAACACTTGTTCCAAACACTGCCCATCTCGATCCCTCAAACTCTACACGCTGGGAACCGAGCTTAATAGCTATGAGTTAAATGAAATCAATATGGCTTTCAAATAAACCATAATGCAAAGTAGTCAATTCTACATGTACGTCAAACAGTTTCTATCAAAATTATAATTCATTTGGTTGTAAAATGTCGAAAGGGGGAGGAATATTCAACAGTGTCTGTTTTTCGTTTTTATTTCTTTATTCTTCTTTGCTCTATTTGTTTGCTTTGAATGTTTTGCATTCTTTTGCTCATTTGCTTAATTTGTTTCTTTTGCATTTCAATAGTTTTATTGCGTAACTGAACTTCAAGCCAAAATACAGAACTAAACAAAAGGTAATTATGTATCAGTCTATATCTTATGCAGCTTGATACATCAATTTCTTGATATGGATTAGATATGAATTTATATTCATATGGATAGATTTGTATAATGAATGTGCCCTGAAATCCATAATTTTCAGACGAATTACCTTCACAAGGCCTAACACATCGATAATACTTAATCATCGATATGTTTTGGGGTGAGTTTAAGCCTTTGTCAAGCACTTGTTAAAGATATGCAATTAATTACTGTATTGATCGTTTAGCAGGCCTACTTGGAAAGAGAGAGGACACTGTTAATGGCAAATGAATAACACCCGAATTTTTCCCTAGGGCATTTGGCGGAATGTTTATTAATACATCACACGTTTAAACAACGAGGGCACGAAATACGTCACAAGCTACTACATTAAGCCTAACTAGAATGTTATTTATCGGTAGATTATGTCAGTTTAGCACATAAAAGACTTGCTATAGTATCTCTCCATGCGACCCATTTAACTTTAAATCGAGAGTACATGCACTTTCGTGGGGTATAGTTGAGACGTTTAAGTATGAAGTGCAAATCGACAAACAGAAGGATGGAATATGATCCGAGGAAGAGGCGGAACTACAAATTCTTTGACGTATTGATAAAAATAAAAAATACTAATAATAATATAGCAGTATTAGCTGAAACAATGATATCAGCAGTGTTACATAATTTTGTTCATAAAATTGAAAAACAAAATGGGTTTTATTTTAAAGAAAAGTTGAAAAATAACTCATTAGAATCTTTGGAATATTTGACGAGAATAATGATCTTCGTACATGGGAGGAGTGTTAAACGTGAGTATACAGAACATAGTAAAATCAAGACTAAAATTATCATCACAATGCTAATATTGTATGTACGATCATAGTTTGTTATACAAATGATGGTTTATTTTAATCATCATATTTTTCTCTTTTACACACACAAATATAGATGCACGGTGCCGATACACTTTGAAAATATAGATAAATGGATTTTTGTTAAAGGCCCACTGCACTACTTGTAGCTACTTGCGCCCTCTATATAACCAACAATGCTTAATCGGTGACCATTGGTCCCCCATGATCCTCTTTTTCTTATGTTAACTGAGAGCTGAGTTGATGAGATAACCACATGTCCAGTGACCTTGTAGGGCGGTCTAATCCCTCCTGTAAACTATGGCAGATAAGCTTTAAAGGAAATATGTCTGTTGAGAGCCAAAAACGGGTTACCTTTATTAACACGTTTTATGTAAACTGACATGGAATAATCCATGCCTTTCTGATTCTCATGCTCTACTGATGAAATAATTAGTGATCACTGGATTAGAAGTACCATTTCAGAAGCCATGATCATCAGATTCGGCTGTCTTGTATATAGGTCAAAAGAAGAAAAAAATCACCTTGTTATAGAAAGGAAGTTTTTTTTTCTTCTTCGTCAGCCATACTACTGTAATGCTAATTAATGAGCAAAACGTGCAGTTCAACTCTTACAATAATTCGTCTGTTTGGAGCCAGAAGGGCGTTAACTCATATACTATAACACAGACTTAATGCCTTTTTGACTCTGAACAGATGTAGGTAAGTAAAATATGTAGAATAAAATAATAAATGAGGCACGTGTTGCATTAAAAAAAGGTCTAGTTCACTGTATTACACTTACGTTGTATCTCTCCAGGCTTTTTTCACATTAGATATTGCGAAAACGTGTTACATCTTTAAGCGTGTATTGATTGTTTCCTTAAAGAAGTGCAAAATGTTATGAAGTAGCCCATTAATATTACATTGCCTCTCGGGCTGCCTTCATATTAAACATTTTGAAATCATATTGTATCTTAACTGATTAAAACTTAGTTGATTGCATTGCTCTATTCATGGAATTTTTATTGCATTTTATCGCAGTTTTTTCCTATGTTACAGTTAATTGAATTCACGTATCTGTATACATTTGATTTGTCTATGACAATTATTCTGATGTTTTAATGTAAAAAACAATTATTTTGATATATTTTTCCCATTTGCTATGTTTTTCTTTATTTATATATATGTCTTTGAATGTTTTTTTAATATGATTATATGTTTGATGTAAATTTGCATTTTTAGTCTTTGGACTTTTTGACAAGTCTTGAATAAACCTTATTTGAATTGAATTGAGCTGAATTGAATTCATAAACTACTGTGTGAAGTAAACACACGCGTTTTTTGTTAAATTTCCTAGGTTGGTTCACATTCATGATATGGAATCGAGATGATTATGATTATGTTTTTCCTGTGTCCAAGTCTAAAGCATCTTTCCAAAACATATAAATGAATTACAAATAAACTCTTGATTCCTTTAACCCAAGCTTAAGTTCAAATGTTCTACATGTAGGAGAGGTTCTATGTCATACCACGTCACAGGGATCGTCATAATGTATATCTAACTGAAGTAAGCATTCATAAATATGAAGATAAAATCAGCAGTTTACTGTTGACGTATAGGTACGAGGCAACCGTCTTTGCTCAAAATGTGACGCTGTATGAAAATAGGTTATCTCATTATTTGGTACGATGACAGGCCAGGGTAAGAAAGGGGGAAAATAGCCTGGATATAGAGACGATGGTACAGAAGAATCTACACATGCATCAAGGGAAAGTGTGGGAGGAGATAAAAGATGAAAGGGGACAGAGAGAGAGAGAGAGAGAGACGGACAGACAGAGACAACGAAAAGGACAGAGAGAGAATTTAAGAAAAAAGGGAAAATAATTTAAACTGATGAGCAAACTACCCACTGGGGAAGAGGGGATGAGATGAGAGTTTCAGTGTGAAAGAGAAAGAAAGGAGCGTGAAAAGGGGGTTGGGGTATAGAGGAAGAGAAATAAGGAAATATAAAGAGGGAGAGGAAGAGAAAGAGTTGGAAGAAGAGAAAGAGAGATAGAAAGTGTGTGTGTTGGCGAGAGAGATTTGGAAGAAGAGAGAAAGAGAGATAGATAGAGAGGGAAATGGAGAGAGATAGAGAGGGAATGGAGAGAGAGAGAGAGCTGGAAGAAGAGAGAAAGGGAGAGATAGAGAGAGAGAGTGTGTGTGTGGGCGTGTGTGTGTGTGTGTGTGTGTGTGTGTGTTTAAAGGGAGAAAAAGAGATCACACGGAAAGAGCTAACGGGAAAGAAAGATGGAAAGTGAGAGCCTGCGCTCAATAGAATTGAATAAGGAAAAGATAAAGGTCATGGACCAGACAAAATATGACCAAATATTGTGGCAATGGATGAGCTCAAATCTGGCTCAGTGAGATCCTTTTCAAGTGAACAACAATGTACTTTCTCAATATAGCTTCACTGAATAGAACAAGAAATCGATGGTCGCAAAGAGCTTGTCTTTGTTCCACCCTCACGAGTATGAAATAACAGACCTACATTAATGTCAGAGTGCCTGAGAGAGAGAGGTAGAGAGAAGGGGAGAGAGAGAGAGATAGAGAGGGGGAGGGAGAGAAAAGGAGAGAGAGGTGGGAGAGAGAGAGAGAAAGAGAGAGAGAGAGAGAGGGAGAAAGAGAGAGAGAGAGAGAGAGAGAGAGAGAGAGAGAGAGCATGGGCAGTTATACACGTGGTTCACCATACCTCTACCGCCATTTAACGCAAAAGGAGGCTAATGTAATAGCCATGATACGTGCACAAAGTCAACTGGAGGGATTGATATTCGCAAAGAAGAACGCGGATTTATTTTCATATTGGCGGGAAACGGTGTCAGAATCCATTTGCTAGGAGTCAGTCAAGGTTATCAAGGAACCGGAATCTTTTAATAGAATTACATCAGTCTAATTGGGATTGTTATTTCTTTGACGACAGTGGCTTATGTACATGTTTGTGTTGGATCGGTTCTATCTGAAAAAACAACAACAACAAAACAACATCATCGTCTGATTCGATTTATCTGATTCAATAAAGATATTTTTGAGACTCTCTTTTTGACACGCTTCATTATATAGGCCATAAAACAGTACTGGCTGAAACAATGTTGGTATATTCATCGCTGATTAAGCAGTCTGCATGAATAGGACATAATTTTGCTGGCTGGTCCATTTTAATGATTTCTTTTTTTTCTTTCTTCAAATCAGTGGCTCTTTAAAATAACTTGGTTCCCCTTTGTGCATATGAATTTTAAAAAAAAACTGTGTACCGTGTATTTTAGTTCTGCCTACAGATATCAGCGAATGAGTAAATCAGAAAATCGTCGACCCCCCCCCCCCCCCCAACTGACATCACCGTACTACCCTCATAGCAAAAACTAGGGACATGACTATAATAATCAAAACACAGTTTTAGCTAAACTTGCTTTTGAAGCAAACAGTTCAGGAGAGTGTGTCACAAAGACTAAGATTGACTTAAAGTTAGACTTAACGATGGCAGGCCGTTCATGCCACTGTTTGCTCCCACCATTATGATCTTTAGATGATATTTTTTCCTTCAATTATAATAATGAATTATCCAAAAATGTAAAGTCTATACATTTGTGACAATGATTTGTACGTCCCTTGAGAGACAAATGCCAGTAAATGGTGAGAGCAAAGTTAAGTCCAACTTAAAGTAGATCTTAGCCTTTGTGAAACACTCCCCTGATTCGATAACTATCAGGGTTAGATATGAATACATTGCTGATGATACCATCATGCATGTTTGTACACAAATATGCTTAAAGCTGTTCCGCAGTAGCAGAGTATGAAGCTAGCGCGGTGAATATTGGTATGAAAAATATAGCTGCGTCCAGGGAGAGGAGGAAGGCGGTCGCAATCCAGCATTAAAAAAACGAAATGGGAGATAATTATTAATTAGCATAGGTGTTATCAGTATGTTCCATGAATTCAGATTAGGGAGATGAAAAGGATTACGTAAATATACATATCTTCGTTTTTGGGGCCATTATGTTTAACTCTCCGCACCATCTGTTTATACTAACATGCGACCAGTTAGTAACCGAAAACGTCATGTTTAATAGATCATGCTCACTGTCTTAATCTCTAAGGCGTTATCCTCCCCGTACCTTATCATTCCCGAATACTTTCACCTGATGCCTTTTTCGCCCAAGACTTGCGCTATTCTGCACGTGAGTCTCTAACACCAGTAATTCAATAGAAGATGTGTGAAGGTGTGCCCGGAATGTTCATGTGCTAAGCTCTTTACATTTACAACGGTATGGTATGATGGCAAGCTTTAAAGCCCCACTGCACTACTTATAGCTATTTGCGCCCTCTATTTAGCAAACAATGCCTAATCGGTGACCGTTGGCCCCCATGATCCCTTTTTTCTTGTGTTGATTGAGAGCTGATTTGATGAGGTAACCACATTTCAGTGACCATGCAGGGAGGTCTAATCCCTCCTGGCCAAACTGGTGCAGATATGCTATAAAAGGAGTCCTATCTATGAGTTTATATTTGCAGTAAATATTGACAACACGGTCATTTTAATTTGGGGACGCTGTTTTTGTCCTTCTTCATTTAGACCTTCGTTGTTTATCAATCGGCTTTTGACTTCGGTAGCTTAAGTGGCTATATTTGTTCATTTTGTTACACATATGTACTTGTATGATATTTATTAAAGAGGAATCTCATTCGTGACCCTCTTTATTCTCACCCGAAGTCTAAATTCACTTTACCGTTAGAAAAATACAAACGGTTGTAAACGGCAATGCCGATATGAAATGCTATTTATAAGATGGGATAACACTAGCTTATCTGCCAGGAGAATGAAAAGAAATCAACGAAAAATCAGATAATGCACTGTATTCAATAGTAGAAAAAAAATGCAAACGAAATATGCATACTGTCAGGTAAAATGTCATCGTAATCGGTGATAATATTTAAAAAAGAGTATTACGAATGAAAAGGTTGCAAGCAATAAAATGTCAGGGGTGAAAGTATTCAATTATTGTTGAATCCTTAATCAATAAGTCCTTATTCATTACCTTGACCTATTTTTTTTACTTGACTCGGCAGGAGTATAACTGGTTGCCATCATAATTTTCAGTGATGTAAGATTTCACCATAATCCGATAATATTGTGCTCGAATCATAAAAATATATGAACAAATTATTTAACAAATCCATTGACTGTCAGAAAGAAACGAAGCCACCATGAATAATTTACAAACGTCTTCATCTCCCCATCTCATTACCATGGTTACTGTACGACAATGAAACATCATCCATTTTGATATGAGGATGAATCAAAAGGGACCTTCTCAAAAGGCTCAAGGCAATGTTGGATAGTTCAATGATTATACTGACATTGCAGAAAATGAAAATAAAAGGCACATTTCCTCATTTTCTTTCAATAAAATTTGTTTTTTTGTCAAGAAGAAAGTCAATGATAGAAAGGCTGAGAAACAATTAGAAGAAAGAGGTTTGAAGTTTTAAGCTTTAAGGATTGCATCCCATTGGAGCTGCGTACCAATAAATAGAAAGGCAAGTCCGGTCCTTTTGCAAGTTAAATTATTAGAGGAAAATTAAACAAACAACACAGTGATATTTTCATGAAATTTCATAAAATTCTATATTTTTCTTTTTTTTTTTTGGTCCGATTTCAAAGAAATTGTAACCGTTTTTTTTTTTTAATTCTCTCTTTTTATCAATTCAACTTGCAAATGGATTGGACTAAACCTCATTATTATGCTCATAATTACCATACGCCGTTGATAGAGAAGGGTTAAGGTAAATCTAATTCTAAGCCCATAAACCTAAATCCTAATTCTAACCCTAACCCCAAACATTCTTACTTAAGCTGCTGCACACTGACGTGTTGTGGAATCGGCTAACCATGCGAAAACAGTTTAATCCGTTAACCAGATTTGCACAACGACAACGTGGATTGCTACGATCGACGTCCTTTTAATGCACTGCCTTGAATGGACGTCACACGTATTCAGTCCACGCAAATCTAAAAGTCTCTTTTATGACCAAACATGTAGAGTGATGGGAGCAGTTCTTTTTTCAAGCTTCAAAGAAAAGGTAAAAAAGGATCAATCTTTAAAGGCACACTGTCCTACTTGTAGCTACTTGCTCCCTCTATATAGAAAACTTCCCGGAACGGTGCCTGTTGGTCCTCCATGATCCACTTTTTTTAATTTTAAATGAGAGCTAAGTTAATGAGATAGCCACCTGTCACAGTGACCTCGCTGGCTCGCTGGGTGGTCTAATCCCGTCTAGCTGAAGTAGTAAAGCCTGCCTTTAAAGCATAGTGTTTGTCCTTGAGCACATCAAAAACAACACCACACTTAGCCTGCGTGCCCCCCGAAGGAATGAACAACACACTCTGGCGTGGGTTTGCCAATTATATTTCGAGATGATAAAACATAATTATTATGGCCCCCTCAGGAGCAATCCGAAGGAATTTTCGAAGAGATTGAAAACGAGGGATTCCCGAAGAAGTTAATTAGCTCTCAATCAATAATTCAACCATTTTTTCATCTTGCCATCTGCCTGTTATAACCTCATTTTGTGTTTTGGATTTGAATTAGGCAAACACCACGTGTAGGCATACATGTGGGATGCCCAGAGTTTACTTACATTGTACGTATGTCAAAATGTGATACGTTGTGAAAATTCTGCCAAAAAATGGGACGTTTAACGCAACGGGAATGAAAATCCAATGTATAGGAGTTATATTCAGGGATATGTTGTAAAATTAGTAGAATCCATTCCACAGTAGTGGTTGAATTACTCCGTAGAGAGTTGATTCCACTACCTCAGAACGGCTTTCCACTCGAAAATTGGCCCCTGAAACGACTCCTCGTCCATTTTAGCTCCTGTAGAGTTGGAGAGTAATAGGTTCACATCTAACCCTGACTCGTATAGTCAAGTACAACGTACTTTAGAAGGAAACGTTTCAAACCACTATACCTTAATCATCTTTCTATTATTTTCATATTGTTGTAATCACCCGACTGCAGATCACAAGGTATGGGGTTCGAGTCCCACCGCAGCACTAATGTCCTTAAGCAAGACGCTAATCTACATTTGCCACTCTCCGCCCAGGAGTTGGTACCCGGTAGGATGCGAAAGTTAATGTGCTTGGATGAGCAAGTGTGCGCTTGTCATTGTGTGCGGGTAAGCCTGAATCCGATGACCGGGGTAATAATATATCTGTAAAGCGCTTAGACACATCGTTGTATCGGTATATTGGACGCTATATAAAAGCGGAATATTATTATTTTTACCTGTATTATGTTCTTCTATATAAGGCTAATAAGAAATCTAGACAAATGAAAATGGTAATCTACAATTCATATTCTACATATTAAGATTTGAAATTGAAATTCACATTTATTTCCTATTTACCATTGGTAGAATGTGGTAAACACAGAGACAAGTACAGCAAACAATTCGGTGAGAAGACAGAGGTAAAAACCTGGAAAAGAAAGGCTTGTGTTGGAAACACCCATCACAAATAAAGACAGGTTACTGTAAGAATATCATTATGAATACGTTTCTTGCATCTAGGAATCGATTGTAGAAAAGAAGAAAAAAAAGTAGATGAAGACAAACTGAGAAGAAATGTAGGCATTGGAGGATACAACTTTTAAATTTCATTCGAATAACATAAGTATTGATAGCAAATACTAATGTATTTGTTGATGGAAATGTTTGAATTGATAGACTTCTCCATTGTCTCTAATGGTATACAATCGTTCGTACTTTCCCAGACAGGAACGCAGGGTTAGGATGCCTCTTTCTCATTTATTGAAAGTGCAGACACAGTGCAATTTGATAGGTCTTTATTTGCAATTTCCTTCGATGGTCTATTATTTGGGTAGGATGGTGGTGATATATTACCTCTAAGCACTGAGGATGTACTCTTCATATCGCCTTTGGAGACAGGAAACTAAAGGAGCAATTATTCTTAAGCAGTCGGGTGAAAACTCATATTGAAATTTGATCATCGTAGGTGAGCCAGACATCAGCAAAATGAAACATTCAAATTGAAACAAACGCCAAAGGGTTGGTCAGGTTGACCGATGTGAGACATGTAGACAAAAGAAGACAAAAGAAGTGCAAGAGTTGCCTATAACGGAATGTATTCGCGTGCATGTGTAAACTGTTTTTATTAAAGATAAGCCATCGCATAGTTATAGTGATGATTATAAATTATAAAAGCATTTCATGGACATGGTCGTGAATTTATATTGCATCATGATAGCAACCACCATCATCACCACTATAAGCAAAACTACTACAACAGGTACCACCACCACCACCACCACCACAATTCCCATAACAACATCTATCCCCACCACTATCATCACCACCGACACAAGCAATACCATCATGAACACCACAGCTATACCTCTATTATTATTACCTTATTCAGCAACAGCAGCACAACTGTCATCGGCAGCAGCACAACACCACCACCACCATCATCATAATCATTGTTATTACGATCATAATCATCAGCATTATCATCATCATCATCATCATCATCACCACTATCATCATCATCATCATCATCAACATCATCATCATCACTAACATCACCACCATCATCATCACCATTATCATCATCATCATCACCATCACCATCACCATCGCCACCATCCTCATCATCATCATCATCATCACCACCATCATCATCATCGCCACCATCCTCCTCATCATCATCATCATCATCACCACCACCACCACCAACATCATCATCACCCTCATACAGCTGGACTCCCGCACTGATCTTATAACACGTTTAACTAATTACGTCTCTACCGATCTTAACCCGTCTACCTAATTACGCGTATACTGTTATCACATTATACACAGTCTATGGAGTAGTAGAGGGTGTGGCTTGTAACGCTCTTGAGCAGCTGTTTATTCAGCGTGATTATCCCTTTAAGATCATCTAAAGAGCCCGATATATTTCTTAAGACAGAATTGTTGATGCACAGGATGTATGCAGGATACATCATAACTTAAAGATTAATCTACGATTGCCACACTCGACCCAAGTGAGATAAATGGGTACCTGGTAGGATTATTCCTGTAAATGCACTTTGCGCTGATAAAGGCTGCCGTGGCTAAAGCTAGGGTAATAATTTCGAAATCGAGTAAAACTGAGACTGCGACGGTAATATAATAAAGAAGTGGGTTACGATTAATCACTGAAATAATTTTATGATTTTTTATTAAAAAAGCTTTGCAGAATACAATAATTCTTACAGCCAAAGCCAAGTGAAACTTACACCACGGCAGAAAAGTAAAACAAGGCATTGAGTTACAGTTTCATTACTGGAATCATGATTTGATGACTGATTGTAGGCCATATTAGAAATTGTAAACAGCTATCGAAACCAAAGGCAATTACATCTTGTAAAGTCAGAGAAAACATGGAAGGTATATAATTACAATAATAATTGAAATCCTAACTTGATGAATGAGAGAGAGAGAGAGAGAGAGAGAGAGAGAGAGAGC